>NC_056739.1:1795975967-1796073467 GCF_019279795.1 Protopterus annectens
CAGGTAAGGGTATATTTGGATTCCCTGAAGCCTGCAATGAGCAATTACTGATGCCAGGCATTTCGTGAACACTCTGGGCAGTAGATAAGCCAAAGGGCAATGCTGAGAATTGATAATGCTCTGATCCTGCAAGAAATCTGAGGTATCTTCTGCAATTTGGTCGTATGGGGATGTGCAGGTATGCCTCCTTGAGATCTAGAGTTACCAGCCAAGACTCCTTGCCCAGCATGGGAAGAAGCTGCTGTAGAGTCAGCATTTTGAATTTTGGAACAATGAGGAATGTGTTTAAAGCAGACAGGTCGAGAATAGGTCTCCATTTGCTCTCTTTTCTTGGTACCAAGAAGAGTCTGGAGTAAAATCCCTTTCCTTGCTCCATGGATGGTACCTTTTCCACAGCTCTCATCTTTAATAATTGAGATATTTGTTTTAGAGCTTCTGCCTTTTGATTTGGAGGTAGGTTTGGCATTCCTCTCTTCCCTGGTAGAGTATGGAAGTGAAACCTGTAACCTTGGTGTATTGTCTGCAAAATCCACTTGTCTCTTGTGATGTAATGCCAATTTGTTGAAAATAAGGCTAGCTTTCCGCCTAAGGGTGCTTCTAGTTGTTCCCTGGTAGGCGGCGCCAGAGCCAAGTCACTGTGATTGTCCTGTAGTTGCGGTGGTGGCTGTGTCTGTGGTTGTACCTCGCTGGTTGTTACCCTGCCACTCTGCCACTGGCGACCCCTGTAGGCACCCCTGGATTGGCTTCTGCCTCTTGAACGCCTATTCCTGCCTCTCTGAGCTCCGGAGGAGTCTGGAAAGGACCAATTCTTGGAGGGCCAATTCCTGCTAAACCTTGGAGGTTGGACCTGTAAGAAATCTTTCACTGTTTGGACAAATTTTGCCTTCTCTTCCATCTTCTTCAGCACCTGTTGTGCAGGAGAACCAAACACATAGATCTTATCCATGGGAGCATCTAATAGTTTTGATTTGACATGGTCTGGTAAGGCCTGCTCTTTTAACCATGCATGCCTTCTGATAACTGTGCCAGTCATGGCTGATCTAAAGGAAGCCTCCAGTGCATCATAGCCGCATTTTAAAGAATGGTTACTGACTTGCTGAATGTTATGTAACATTTCCTGAACAGATTTTTTGTCTAATGGTTCATCCGAGGACAGTTTTTTGGTTAACTGGTCTGGCATAAATTCTTGATACTGGATCATGTGAAATTGACAGTTCAAGGCCCTAGCTGAAAGAGTAGCAGAAGTGTAAACTTTTTTACCCCATCTCTCTAATGACCTGGATTCCCTTTCAGAGGGGAGGGGGTTTTTGGCAGAGGTAGCTGCTACAACCTTAGGTCCTTGGGAGATAGTCTCGGGATCTGCAAAAGGAGCCTTATACAAATGGTAATGCGTGTCCGGGACCCTGTAGTACCTATCGGGCTTAGCAGGGGCCAGAGGTAGAGAATCAGGAGCAGTACAAGCATCATTAAATGCATCATCTACAACAGAATGAACTGGAGGTATGTCTAAAGGCCTATGTTGTGGTAAATGCAGAAAGGTTCTAAGCCTTTTTCTGGAGTCTGGAAAATCCTGGCCCTGCCACTGAAATTGTTCCCTCATAGCATGCAAGGTTTCCCCAAAGGAAAATTCCTCAGGCGGAGAGGCAGAAGGGATGGACTCTTCAGCATCAGAGTCTTCATAAGGGGAGAAAGGAGCCTCTGGAGGGTCTGTGTCATTTGAATCATCAGAGGAATCACCTGTAGAAACTGGCTCAGGGGGCTCTGCTCTAGGCCTCTTCTCTGGAGGTGGGTGAGAGGCCCTGTCTGGTTGAGGTTGGGATCCCCGGATTAAATTAATGAGATCCTCTGCTAAACTAAGCATTTGTGAACTAGAGCTAGGCCTGTGAGAGGGGGTCTTAGCAGGCACAGATTTAGTAGTTTTAGCTGCTTTAGCCCTGGCAAAGGCCTTAATGGACATGGCTGCAGGTGGCCTAGCAGCTCCACGTGCAGGGGTTGAAATATCCAAGGGAATAGTGTCAGATAATTCCTGAGAAACTGCAACAGCAGGAAGGATTTCAGAGGCCGATTCCACCAGGTTGGAAGAGGCCTCGGTAGAAGGTAAGTTTTCGGCTGAAGGAAGAACCGCTTGCTCGGTTTCAGCCGAAACCGAGACACCCGCGGTTGGCTTAACCGCAGTTTCGGCCGAAACCGTGGACCACGAGTGTCGGTCCTTTTCCTTGCGCTTTTTAGATATTTGCGTAGTCGGAGGATCCGACGGCATAATATAAGCAAAATCGGAGCCGAAAAACTCCTCAGCAAATTCCGACCGACGTCTAAGCGTCCGCCGGTTAAAAGAAGCACAGGCTAGACAAGCTGCTACGTCGTGGTCTGGGCCTAAACAAGGTAAGCAGTAAGAGTGGAAATCTTTATGAGGTATTTGTTTCCCACAAGTTAAACAGTTATTCACTTTTTCTGACATCGGCTGAGGCAAGAAAGAGTCCCCAACGGGGTACTTAGCTTTTTAGAAGTCTTCGGTAGTAGTATTCCGTAGTAATCTCTGGTTCTGACCAACCGGCACTTGCGAACAGCTTCTGCTTCGGGCGCCACACGGCAAGAAAGACTGAGGAAAATGGCGTCGGCTGATGCCTTTATACCCGAATAACTGCAGCTATGACGTCGGGTGAAGTGCGACACCAGCCAAGGCCAGACCCAGACTTTGGAATCCGGCCGACCGAAGGGCTGCCTGACGACAGGACAACCCATTTGTAAGGACTGCAGATGCATCCTTAAAGGACATCAAAGTTAAGGTACTTTAGGCCATGCAGATAACCAAACGTGTCTGCTGTAGGAGCGGAATGCCCTTCAAGGACATGTTAATGATAATCCTGTTGTACCAGAGCAGTTTTACTCCAGTTTTTGAGTGAGAGGGCCATGTGTGGTGGAGTGAGTATGTATTATGCTTTAGGACTGACAGCAGGAGGAATCCAGCCCGTCTTAAGTAGTATGCTATGTTTGTATCCTTGGTGTAGCATTGGCAGGTCTCCATGCTTCCTGTTGCTCCCTCATTTCCTGAGTCCATCCTATGTGCTGCTGCTATGTAATCCAGGTCAAGTTAAATTATGTGAGGTATATAAGACTGCAAGAACCCAGCGATGTTTATATTACCTGTGTATCAATGTATGTTTAAAGAGTGACACTAGGTGCCCAGGTCATGTCACATTATGTAAGGTGTATGTGGCAGCTCAGCAGTGTTTACATTACCTGTGTATCAATGTATGTTTAAAGAGTGACACTAGGTGACCAGGTCATGTCACATTATATAAGGTGTATGTGGCAGCTCAGCAGTGTTTACATTACCTGTGTATCAATGTATGCTTAAAGAGTGACACTAGGTGCCCAGGTCATGTCACATTATGTAAGGTGTATGTGGCAGCTCAGCAGTGTTTACATTACTGAGGTTCATATGGTTCATAGGTAGCTACTAGGCATGCAGTCCAGAAGAACATTAATACTAGGCCTGCAGTCCAGAAGAACATTAATGAGCCTAGTCCAAATTCCTAACTGTCCTGAAGCACTTCTTGGTTTAGTGACCTACTCAACGTCATGCAACATGCAAATGAAGGTTGATGGAATCAAACTCTGTACCACAGGAATTAGCTCAATAACAGCTCATAGCTTTAATCCTCTGTGCCACACTACTAGACTATGTACATAACAATGCAAGCATAACATGATACTATGTGTCCATGTCATCTACGTGCATAACAATGTAAGCTTAAGAATGATACTAGGTGTCCATGTCATTTACGTGCATAACAATGTAAGCTTAAGAATGATACTAGGTGTCCATGTCATCTATGTACATAACAATGCAAGCATAAAATGATACTATGTGTCCATGTCATCTATGTGCATAACAATGTAAGCTTAAGAATGATACTAGGTGTCCATGTCATCTACGTGCATAACAATGTAAGCTTAAGAAAATGTCATGTCATATTACTTAAGTTGCATTGGAATGTGGCAGCCTAGCAGTGTTTACATTACCTGCATACCAATGTATGTTTAAGAATGACCGTAGGAACCTGGTCATGTCATGTTATATAAGTTGTATAGGATTGTAGTAAACCAGCAATGTTCACATTACTTGTACTTTTAAGAGTGATCCTAGGTTCCCGGGATTTGTCATATTAAACAAGGCACACAAGAGGGCGACAACCCAGCAGTGTTTATTATTATCTGCATAATGATGTATTTCGGAATAACAGCAGGTGTCCAGGTCATGTCATATTATGTGAAGTGCATAGAGCTGCAGTACCCAGCTTCCTGTATTGCTTAGGTTACCTGAATAACAACGCAAGTTTACAAATGAGGATTGTATGTAAGTCAACAATCCTGCACATGAGATCCATGGATTAATATAACATATTACCTGTTTCTTCATACTATAACCCTGCATCAAGTAGGGGAGGCTAAAACAGACTTATTCTAACTGCCCTAAATGTTATAGCATATAACATAACTGTACAGAGCAACTCATCCTAAATTTACAGAAATATGCATTTACATATTCCTTCACAAAACATAAAGGTTTATAGCAAACTTGAAAAACACTCAGACCACAATAATGTGTTATGTTTATTAAATGAACAGTCCTACAAGGAAGTGCAAATCAGGGTTTCCTTAAAATCCTTCTGTGTTGAAATACTTTAACTGCATATTAGGTATTCCAGCTGTTAACACTTCTCTCTTTTCCACCCTTATGCCAGTGATCTTACTGAATAAAGCATTAGGAAACATTTAAAATAATGTTGTGAAAGTTTGTCACTGAGACTGGGTGTGGCTGGGATGCACATTTACCATTCTTGTTTGCATACTGTGAGCTCCTAAGGCACTTTCTCAATATTTTCTGTTTGTTTACTTGATGGATCACCACCCAGTGTGCATCTGCATGTTCTGAAAGACATTTGAGAAATATTGCACTTAAAAATATATATAGATATTGTGACTGTTTTGGAAACTTGTTCCAGTATTAAAAAACATCATTAAAATGGTTGTGCTAACATCTGAACATTTCATCTTTTAACTCTGAACTAGAGTATGCTAACTCCATGACCACTATTCAAATGTTTTAGACCTTCAAAGAGATGACATTTCAGATAGTACAAATGAAATGTATTGCTATGGTTCCCCTGCTTTATCTGATACATCTTTTCAGGGCCCTTCTGTGTTCTCATATGAAGTAATAATGCTGGCATGATGGACCCCCCCCCCGGCCCAAAAAAAATCTTGGCAGTGGGGCTGTGGTGCCTAGCATAGCTGAAAAAGGAAGATACTCTCCATAAACTGTGGTGTCATTTGACTGTCTGCTTTTTTAGTTATGATCGTATAACTTTTGTGGCAAAACACACACTACCCCAGCAGTTCCGATCATGTATGTAACCTACAAAGCTCCTGAAAGGATTGGCCTGAAGTTCATAGGTTCATAGGCTCATACTAGGCTATCTGCCCTAGGGCATTTATAAGCCTAGCCAGAGTGTGTTTGGCTTTCGCCACCCATTTTAAATTAATTTTGCTATGCCCTTTTTCGAGGTTAGTATACTGTGCCTCTGTCTAACAGTGACACAGAAGTGATACCCGGGGTAAATCTACGATCTCCCATCCACTCATCAAGATTCCTCTTGAAGACAGTCAATGAGGGACTCTGCCTAACCTGGTCTGGGATTTTATTCCAGAGTGAAGGGAGCCTCTGGGTTATGAATCTGTCCCTCCAGCATGTCCTATTTATTTCAGTGCTAAGGTTCAAGTCTCTCGAGCGCGTAGCTCGATGGGATTTGGATTTTCTGAGGTGCAGCATGTCCATTAATTCCGGATTGGACATGGCTTTATACGTCAGGCACAGATCGCCTCTGAGCAGGCGGTATGCCACTGAGTAGAGCTGGAGTTTCTTTAAACGGGCAGCATATGGCATCTGTTTGAGCCCTTTGATCCTCCTGGTGAGGTACTTTTGGGGTCTTTCCAGTTGCTGCAGGTGTCTGGTAAGGTACATCCCAAAGGGCATTGTACTCAATTATGGGCCTGATGAGGGATGAGTAAAGAGGCGATGACCTCCCCTGATCTAGATGTGAATCCCTTCATGATTAGGTGGGCTATATAAAATGTTTTTCTAACCACTTTGGCCACGTGGTTGTCAAATGAGAGATTGCTATCAACTTGGGTCCCCAGGTCCCTAATTACTTCTTCTGTACTTAATGGATTACCACCTATGTGGTAATTTGTGGGCACTTTGTTTTTGCCAAAGGGGATGACTATACACTTTTTGGCGTGTAGCTTGAGGCCATGGCACTGGCACCAGTTGTCTGTTTCTATGAGGCCCTTTAGGAGGATGTTTGTGTCGGCTGGAGAGTCGATTATGGCACCCAGTTTGCAGTCATCTGCGAACTTGGTCAGCCACAGTCCTTCCGTGTTGGCCTGTACCTCCAACAAATATATACAGAACAAGAGAGGTCCCAGGACTGAGCCTTGTGGGACGCCACTTGCAACTGGTTTGGAGTCTGACATGGCTCCAGCAATTCTAACCATGTGGGTTCTGTCCTTGAGCCAGTTTGCAACCCATCTAGTGATATAGGGGTTTATATTTAAGCTGGTGAGCTTATCTATAATGCCCGAGTGGGGTACTGTATCGAAGGCTTTTGCGAGGTCCAAGTAGGCTGTGTGGACCACCTTCCCCTCGTCAATGGCCTTGGTGACTGATTCAAAGAAATCAACCAGGTTTAAGAGGCAGGATCTGCCCTTAACAAAGCCGAACTGGGTAGGATCCAGTGTCTGTAGGTCCCCAATATCTTTATTTATGAGGTCCATGATGATCCTTTCCATATCTTTGCAGACCAAGCTAGTCAGGCTTATGGGGCGATAGATTCCAGGATCTGTTGAGGCACCACCTTTGTGGAGAGGGACCACTGTTGCTGTACGCCACTCTTTGGGTACATATCCTGTAGTAAGGCTGAGACTGAACAGTAGTTTTATGTTTGGGTTTAGTTCTTCTTGGAGTTCATGTAGGACGCAGTCCGGGACACCGCCTGGTCCCATTGATACTATGTTTTTTGCTTTGGAGAGGGCAGCTCTTACCTGAGCATCTGAGATGTCAGGGGGGCAGCACTCTGCTGGGATAGATATTTGCCCTTTTGGTGGGGAGAAGTTTGCTGAACCTGTCAGCTCGGATGTTGGCAATGTTTGTGGGTTGTGTATTTTTGTCATTTTGGACTAATTCTGAGCATATCTGGGAATTCCCATCCAGGTTCCTAACATAACTAAAGAAAGCCTTGTGATTATCCTTAGTGTCCTGTGCAATTTTTCTCTCGAAGCTGGCCTTAGACGATTTTATGAGTGCCCAAATGGTTTTTTGCTAATACTGATCAGAGATGCCTTCCCTTTTTGGGATTTTGCTCTATCATGTAGTAGCTTCCTCCTTCTATTGTATAGTTTGTTTATGGCTGGGGTCTACCAGACAGGACGTCTGCCTTTGGAGGATTGGGTCTTGGTTTTATTTGGGATTGCATGATCCATGCATTCCTGAAGGTGTTCATAGAATGCATTTATAGAGGATTCTGCAGTCTGGGCCGTATTTTCCACAGGCCTGGGGGCTTTGAAGGATTCCAGCTCGGTTTTGAGGAGTGTGAAATTTGCTTTAGAGAAGTTTTTCACTGTGGTTTTCAGGGCAGGTGGTGGAGTCGGGATGTGAATATCCAGTGAGATAAGTTTTTGGTCTGATCTTACCAGTGAGGGATACGCTTCTGGTCTGGAGCATAGAGTCCCCATGTTGGTGATGATCAGGTCCAGTATGTTTTCCCCTCTTGTGGGAGTGGTAACAAGTTGTTCCATAGTATTTGAGTTTATAAATTCTAGGAACCTTTGGTCTAGGGTGTTGGAGCTAGAGTAATGCTCCCAGTCTATGTTTGGGTAGTTAAAGTCACCCAATATAATGGTGTTTGGAGAGACCTTCATATTTTCCAGTGTTCTCAGGAAGGCCGAGTAGGGTTCCTGGGTTTGGGAGGGTGGTCTGTAGCAGGCTATAAACTGGAAGGCAGTTTTAACCACTGTTAGTTGCACATGGATAGTCTCTGATGCTTCGTGCTGTGCCACCAACCTGGAGGTGTGGGTATCTTTGACGAATATTGATACTCCCCCTCCTTTTGTGGTTCGGTCCAAGTTTTGGGGCCAGAAGTCTAAACCTCAAGATGCATGCACTCGAAACTCTCCTCAGCATGGAGAACATCGATATCTGTGCAGTAACAGAAACCTGGTTCAAGGCTCCCGAGAGCACCCCAGCACTACCAGGTTATACCTCATACCATGCTTTTTGGCCCCAAAGCTTGGACCGAACCACAAAAAGAGGGGGGGGTATCAATATTTGTCAAAGATACAAACACCTCCAGGTTGGTGGCACAGCATGAAGCATCAGAGACTATCCATGTGCAACTAACAGTGGGTAAAACTGCCTTCCAGTTTATAGCCTGCTACAGACCACCCTCCCAAACCCAGGAACCCCACTCGGCCTTCCTGAGAACACTGGAAAATATGAAGGTCTCTCCAAACACCATTATATTGGGCGACTTCAACTACCCAAACATAGACTGGGAGCATTACTCTAGCTCCAACACCCTAGCTCAAAGGTTCCTAGAATTTATAAACTCAAATACTATGGAACAACTTGTTACCACTCCCACAAGAGGGGAAAACATACTGGACCTGATCATCACCAACATGGGGACTCTATGCTCCAGACCAGAAGTGTATCCCTCACTGGTAAGATCAGACCATAAACTAATCTCACTGGATATTCACATCCCGACCCCACCCCCTGCCCAGAAAACCACAGTGAAAAACTTCTCTAAAGCAAATTTCACACTCCTCAAAACCGAGGTGGAATCCTTCAAAGCCCCCGAGCCTGTGGAAAATACGGCCCAGACCGCAGAATCCTTTATAAACACATTCTATGAACACCTTCAGGAATGCATGGATCATGCAATCCCAAATAAAACCAAGACCCAGTCCTCCAAAGGCAGACGTCATGTCTGGTGGACCCCAGCCATAAACAAACTATACAATAGAAGGAGGAAGCTACTACATGGTAGAGCAAAATCCCAAAAAGGGAAGGCATCTCTGATCAGTATTAGCAAAAAACTACGGACACTCATAAAATCGTCTAAAGCCAGCTTCGAGAGAAATATTGCACAGGACACTAAGGATAATCACAAGGCTTTCTTTAGTTATGTTAGGAACCTGGGTGGGAATTCCCAGATATGCTCAGAATTAGTCCAAAATGACAAAAAATACATCGAACCCACAGACATCGCCAACATCCTAGCTGACAGGTTCAGCGCAAACTTCTCCCCTCCCTCCAAAAGGGCAAATATCCACCCCAGCAGAGTGCTGCCCCCCTGACATCTCAGATGCTCAGGTAAGAGCCACCCACTCCAAAGCAAAAACACAGCATCAATGAGACCAGACAGTATCCCGGGCTAAGTCCTACATGAACTCCAAGAAGAGCTAAACCCAAACATAAAACTACTGTTCAATCTCAGCCTTGCTACAGGATATGTACCCAAAGAGTAGCGTACAGCAACAGTGGTCCCTCTCCACAAAGGTGGTGCCTCAACGGATCCTGGAAACTATCGCCCCATAAGCCTGACTAGCTTGGTCTGCAAAGCTATGGAAAGGATCATCATGGACCTCATAAATAAAGATATTGGGGACCTACAGACACTGGATCCTACCCAGTTCGGCTTTGTTAAGGGCAGATCCTGCCTCTTAAACCTGGTTGATTTCTTTGAAACAGTCACCAAGGCCATTGACGAGGGGAAGGTGGTCCACACAGCCTACCTGGACCTCGCAAAAGCCTTCGATACAATACCCCACTCAGGCATTATAGATAAGCTCACCAGCTTAAATATAAACCCCTATGTCACTACATGGGTTGCAAACTGGCTCAAGGACAGAACCCACATGGTTAGAATTGCTGGAGCCATGTCAGACTCCAAACCAGTTACAAGTGGCGTCCCACAAGGCTCAGTCCTGGGACCTCTCTTGTTCGGTATATATTTCTCGGAGGTACAGGCCAACACGGAAGGACTGTGGCTGACCAAGTTCACAGATGACTGCAAACTGGGCGCCATAATCGACTCTCCAGCCGACACAAGCATCCCCCAAAAGGGCCTCATAGAAACAGACAACTGGTGCTAGAGCCATGGTCTCAAGCTAAATGCCAAAAAGTGTATAGTCATCCCCTTTGGCAAAAACAAAGTGCCCACAAATTACCACATAGGTGGTAATCCATTAAGTACAGAAGAAGTAATTAGGGACCTGGGGACCCAAGTTGATAGCAATCTCTCATTTGACAACCATGTGGCCAAAGTGGTTAGAAAAACATTTTATATAGCCCACCTAATCATGAAGGGATTCACATCTAGATCAGGGGAGGTCATCGTGCCTCTTTACTCATCCCTCATCAGGCCCATAATTGAGTACAATGCCCCTTTTGGGATGTACCTTACCAGACACCTGCAGCAACTGGAAAGACCCCAAAAGTACCTCACCAAGAGGATCAAAGGGCTCAAACAGATGCCATATGCTGCCCGGTTAAAAAAGTCCAGCTCTACTCAGTGGCATACCGCCTGCTCAGAGGCGATCTGTGCCTGACGTATAAAGCCATGTCCAATCCGGAATTAATGGACATGCTGCACCTCAGAAAATCCAAATCCCATCGAGCTACGTGCTCGAGAGACTTGAACCTCAGCACTGAAATAAATAGGACATGCTGGAGGGACAGATTCATAACCCAGAGGCTCCCTTCACTCTGGAATAAAATCCCAATCCAGGTTAGGCAGAGTCCCTCATTGACTCTCTTCAAGAGGAATCTTGATGAGTGGATGGGAGATCGTAAGTTTACCCCGGGTATCACTTCTGTGTCACTGTTAGACACAGGCACAGTATACTAACCTCGAAAAAGGGCATAGCAAAATTAATTTAAAATGGGTGGCAAAAGCCAAACACACTCTGGCTAGGCTTATAAATGCCCTAGGGCAGATAGCCTAGTATGAACCTATGAACCTATCACACATCTCAAAATTTTCTTGAAAGTGCTTACAGATTTAGGTTTTGGCACTACAGGTCAAGGATACTCTGGTCAGGAAACCTTGTCTGTAATGCTGTACAACTCTGTAGCATCATGGCATGTTCATAACCACAATTCTTATGGGCTTATACTGCAAAAGACCTAAGGTGTGCTCCTCACTTAGACTTCTGCAGGATGACACTGTGACGTCACACCTGCTGTACTTGGCAACTGCAAAGCATTGTGGAGTAATCTGGGGACCAGGGTGGCCTTACAAAGTATTCCTTTTTTTTTAAAACAAGAAACATCTTTATTAAATTATTATGTATGACATAGGCGATCTAACATTTACATAAATGAAAATACACCATAGCAACACAATTTCAGTTGCAAACATTATACATTACAAACCATGCTGACACAACTGTAGTTGCAAACACTATACATCACTTATAATATATCCAGTCATTGTCAGTCAAACATTACATAGTTCATTCAAATCCTACCTTATTTTAAACCTCTTTCCTCCTCTGCACTTATTCTTCCCACGATTCCCATTTTTTTCCTATGTAATTTGCTCCTACCCTTTTCTAAAGATCCCAGTTCAATTTGTTTTAATTCTGTTACTATCTTCACTACTTCTAGTAAATTGGTTTAAACTTTAATTTCCATTTTCTAGTGACTGCTTTTTGGCAGCCATCATAATTAGACTCAGCAAGGCCTTACTATGTCTAGGCAATTCCAAATCTATATCATAACTCTAAAAAATCATTTCCTTAGTTAGTTACATCAATTTGCTCACCCAGTATCTCCAACAGAGCAGTCTGAAGGGAATCTTTAAAGTCTGCTAAATCCATTACACTCCTAGAAAATATGTTTCCACTCACCTCTTTTTTCCCCTAACACCACCAACATTTGCCATATATATATATATATATATCCCATTGTTTCTTTGTGAATTGCTTATCCAATCTCTCTTCCCAATCCCTACTAACTTCCTCTGATTGATCCTTTTAGTTATCATGTAATATATTCTATATGCTCTACTAATTATTCCTTTCTTAATGACAACTTCGGTACTAGATTCTACTAAAAACTGCACCAGTGCTGCTCTTTTGTTTAGGGCCCCCCTATTTCCTTCTTCTTTCCTATAATCTGATATCAGTCCTTGACAGGGAAGGCAATCTATAACCTGAAGTCCAAATAAGTTTGTGGTGTGTTTGCATTCTATTACCTTTGCATTCTATTACCTTTCCCTTCTAGTTATCTGCTCCCTGTACCCTGACTTCTTTGTCAGTTTTCACCAATAAATTACACCCCCCTCTTGCCTGTTGTCTGTTTCCCTAATTGCAGTCATCCCTATCAGCATAATCTCCTTTCTCCATTCCCATGTTGGCTTAGTTCTTAGAATACTTTCTGCTACTTTATGGATATAATATTCGGTATGAATCCAGTCTTGACACACATGCACCGGAACGTACTATTAGAATGAAATCCAATACAGCCCCTTGGCTCTCCCATGAAACCAAAAAGCTTATTCTCACTAGGAATAAAGTCTGGGCTAGTTGGAGATCCCACAGAAATAATACAGATCTCCTACTCTTCAGACAGCATAGAAATCTAACTAAAAAAGCAGTTATAGCTGACAAAAAGAAATTCTATATTGAACTACAACAAACCCATCTTAATAATTCTAAACTGTTCTGGTCCTCAATCAATAAACTCCTCTCCCCAGGAACTTCCAAAACACCTTCCCCACTAAATGCAGACCCTGATACCCCACAACAGACTGCAGATGCTCTTAACTCATTCTTCACAGAAACTATTCAAGCACTAGCTAAACAACTTAATGCCAACAACTTCTGTCCACTAAGTAACCTAACAAACTCCTCCTTTAACTTTTCACTACAACCTATCTCTACATCGTACATTCACAGACTTCTTCTCAAACTAAAACCATGCACCCCCTCTGCTGATAAGCTCCCTTCCCCTTTTCTTCAAAAGGCTGCTAAGGTTATTGCATATCCTATATCTATTCTTATAAATAGGACAATTAGAGAAGGAATCATCCCTGAAGTTTGGAAGGTATCTCACATAATCCCACTTCACAAAGGTGGAAACTCAACTGACTACTCCAACTATAGGCCTATTGCTCTCCTCTCACCTTTGTCCAAGATTATGGAAAAGTGCATCCACCTTCAACTTGTACAATATCTCTCAAAGCATAACATAATAGCAAACTGCCAACATGGCTTTAGACCACATCACAGTACTACCACTGCCCTGCTTTCTTTTGTAGGGACTAATAACCAGAACCGAAACAACAACTTACTCTCTTCTGCCCTCTTCATTGACCTCTCCAAAGCATTCGATATGGTAAACCACCCCTTATTACTTAATACTCTTGAATCCATCTCATTTGATGCCCCAGCCATTAAATGGTTTAAATCTTACCTCACAAACAGAAAACAAGCTGTTCTCTGGGATAACCACATCTCTTCTCTCTTGCCTGTTTCCATTGGCGTTCCTCAAGGCTCTATCCTTGGCCCACTTCTGTTCTCCCTCTTCATTAATGATCTTCAAACTATAATCCCTCAAGCAACCTGCATTCAATATGCAGATGACTCGACACTCATCTGTTCAGCTCCATCTACCCCAGAACTTATCCCTCTCACCCAAAAAGTGTTCAGTACAGTAGAAACATGGTTCTCTAGTCGTTTCCTCTTACTAAATGCCAAAAAAAAAAACGTCTTCTTTTTACTCCCACATCTAGAACCTCCCCCTTACATTTCTCTATCTCTTCAAACAGCGCCACTGTTATCTTACCCGACACTTCAACTAAATTGTTAGGTATTACAATTGACAATAATCTCTCATTCGACCTACACATTAACAACTCCATAAAGCTAGTTAACAGAAAGATAGATCCTTATATCGAATTAGACCATTACTTACACCATCTACCAGAACAAGGATTGCTCACTCTCATCTTATTTCAACTCTTCTATATGCTGCGCCTATCTTCACTAACCTCAAAAAAACCAACCTTAACAAACTGGCAACCTGTTATAATAACATTGCCCGCTTTGCTACTGGTAATCCCTATAAAACTCATCACTGTCTCAACTTAAAACTTCTAGGCTGGCCAGAGTTTCAGAACTATCTTTTAATCCATCAACTCTGCATTGCCCATAAAATACTATACCAACCTAATAATACCCCTATACTCTCACAACTCATAACCCCTTATAAAAATCTCAACTCTCTCCGCTCTTCCAGCAAACTTCTGACAAGTTCAACAAAATCAAATAATAATGCTGGTGACTCTCTATTTACCAATGCTATAGGGACAAAATGGAATTTGTTACCCACTAGCATAACAAAGATAACTTCATTGCCTCTTTTCAAACAGAATATTAAAGTGCATTTCCAAAATCACTGGCTTTGCTCCTGTAATAAACCTGATTAGTCTTTCACTATTACTACCTAAATAAAACCATCTCTCTTCTCCTTTCTACTCTTCGTACTACTTGTCTTTCTTTTCTCCTCCCACTACTTCTCTACCTGTTATTCTGCATTACTTGCTCTTTTATTTTCACCACTTTCTATTCCCACCTTTTTCCCTTACTCTCTTTTCACTTTATTCTCCATACCTTCACTCCTTTGTTCTATTTTAATCCAATTAGTACTTTAAACTGGTTAATTGAGAATTCGACTGTATTGAGTGTTTTAGTAACTAACTCTTGTAGTAGTTTTTATTTACATTGAAGAGTTTGCTATCTTTTATTTTTAATTTTTGCTTGCAAACTCTATTACTAACTCTAATATTTTCATTATAATGATTATTGCTATTACATTTTTGTATGATAATTTTTTTGTCTCTGAATGTATCTCACTCTGTGGAGCTTTTCTCCCCGGGCCTCTACTGAAAATGGAAATTTCTCCAGCTAGACTAGCCCGGTCAACAAATGTAAAATAAAATAAATATTCTCCTTAAAGGTCTGCATCCAAAATCCCAGTCACTCCTTGTTTATTCGGCTTCCCCCTGTTTCATCATAATCATCTCTTTCCACTTTTAAAGAGAGTTTTCTGCTTGTGCTATGTATAGTAGCCTTAATTGTGTTGCTCTGAAATACCCCTTCAAGGCAGGTAATCCCAAACCACCTTGTTCTATTGGAAAGATCAGCTTATCCAACTCTGACTCTTGCCATCTTCCCCTCCCAGATAAAATCCTTCAACCCTTTATTAATTGCTAGCCACAACTTCTCCTCTGGCTGATAAAAATATGCCTGACCTGTGTATAAGACTAAAGGGAATAAAAACATTTTAACTGCTTGTAGCTTACTATTGCTATCCATATAACAAAGCTTCCATTTTTATCAGGTTTTGTATTATCTTTTGTTTAGTCCCTTCCATAATATCTTTAGCTGCCACACCGGAATAATTGTTAATCCACACTACTAAATACTTCACTTTATCATGTCCCATAAATATGGAAATTGCTGAACCAATTCATATGTGTGTACATAATTTACTGCTAGTGCCTTTGTTTTAGCTTAATTTGTTATCCCGAAAAATTCTGAAACTATCTCAGAATGTTCAGAACATTGTACAGTAATGTTTCTTTCTGTTTTTTTTTTATCAGGTATAAAATAATACTTGCAAATACAGCAAGCTTTTGTTGAATAACATACCAATTACATCCTTGAATTTCTGACTCCCTTATTTTCTTTGCAAATAGTTCTAAATATATGCAAAGAGCAAAGGGGAGAGAAAACACCCCTGCCTGGTTCCTCTGATCAAATTGAAATTATCAGAGAGGACCCCACCCACATTAATTTTCACCTCCGATCCCTCATATATCCTCCTAATCAGCCTTATGATTTTATCAGGGAATGCAGTTGCTTCCATTGCTCTGCTCATAAAGTCCCCGCTTACTCTGTCATATGCTTTCTCTGCATCAAGACCCACCAATAACAGTGGTATTTTCTTACATTCTGTTTCCTTCTGGATCATCAGTCTTCTGTTAATATTGCCAAGTGTTTGCTTCTCCTTCACAAACCACACTGATCCATACCTATCAATTTGGCATCACCTTTGCCATTATTTTAGCCATTATAGACATAAACACTTTATAATCATGGTTTAGTATTGAAATGGGCCTGCATGAAGCTGGATCTGATGGATTTTTACCCTCTTTAGGTATTACAGCTACCACCGCTTTCTTCTATGATGCTGGTACTTCTCCTCTTAAAATACTGTTAAAACAAAATCTTCCAGATCATTCTCATTTTTCCCTCCTAGTTTCCACAAGAATACCATCTATTCCTGGGGACTTTCTAGCAGACTGGTTTTACAGCACCATTTTTAACTCATGCCCTCCTATCCTGTTAGTAACTGAGTCTCATCTACCTCTAACCTTGGCATATTTAATTCTTCTATAAACATTTCCACTTGTAGCTTTTCTTGATTTCCATATTTCTCTGCTTTATACAGACTTTCGAAGAATCTCCAAAATATTTCTAATACTGCTACAGGATCTCTTGTTATCTTCCCTGTAATAGCTCCCTAAGCTTGGTGACAGCCCGTTCTACTTACTGTTGCCAGAGTCATTTTGCTAAAAGATTTTGTGCTCTAGTTATTATCAAAAAACAGTTGCTTAAAAGCAATCTTTCAAAACGTGTGCATATTATCAAAGTTATCCCTCATTTTCTGTTTAGCATTCTGCAGTTGCACCTCTTCTTTTTCTGTGAGATTCCCCCTAATTTGCAATACTGAAACATGTCAGTTCCTCTAAATAGTTCTTGTTTTCTCTTAACCATATCTTCCTTTCCTTTATTTCCACCCTATTTTTAAACTCCACTTTAATGTTATCCCACTCCCTAGCTATATTTTCAGAAGAAATTTTTTTTCTTCTCTAATAGCTCCTGAATAATTTCCACTACCCATTCCTTAAATTCCTCTCTTTTCAACAGGCAGGTGGGAAAATGCCAGTGTCTTATTTTTATTTCATTACCCTGTGTTTTTATTTTAGTTATTATTGGCACATGATCTGAGACAGTTATTGGGTTTGTATCAAGACCTTCAATTAAATGCACATCCAGCCATCCATCCATCCTAAACCCCTTTTCCATTTTCTGCACATGGGGTCGGGGTGTCACTTCAACAGTGACAATCATCTCGAGCCAAGGTTTACACCGCTGGTTGGCTAGCCTTGCCATGGTAGTTCATCTGTACTATTCACACCCACACTTGTTCCTAGGGGCAATTTTAGAGTGTCCAATCCAACTGATGCTTGTCTTTGTAGTGTGGAAGGAAACCTGAGCACCCATAGGAAACCCACATGACTGCAGGGAGGACATGCAGACTCCACACAGAAGGCACCCCAGCCGAGAATCGAACTAGAGAACCTCTTGTTGTGAGGTGACAGCATTACCGCTGCACCACTGTGCCGTCCAGTGCCATGTGCCATTTCAAAGAAACAAAGACTCCAAGGACCAGGCTTTACAAACACACAGGCACACATGCATGCATACAATTGTGTGTGTGTGTGTGTACATGTCTCTGTATTCATATATATATATATATATATATATATATATATATATATATATATATATATATATATATATATATATATATAGGTATATAAGATATCCATACATAAACACACATACTTACTAAATACAGGTTCATAGGAGATTTTGACGCTAACAGCTTGAGTCCTTTCAAGCCTAACCAATTCTATCTCCAGGGGAAAGATAAAAAGGGTCAGCAAGCTGAGTTTTAACAATTTTTAGAGACTGCCTCTGTCTATAAAAACACAAGCACCATCCCAAGAGTGAATTTGAGATTTTACATCCATTGGTCCAGATTGTGCTTGCAGATGGTCAGGGAGGGGGTCTGCTTCACATGAATAGGAAGCATATTTCAGAGGAGGGGCAACCTCTGGGACACATACCTGTCTCTCTAGCATGATCAGTTCATGTAAGGAATTACGTTCAAACCCTCGGTGCAGGCAATCCTTGTGCAGTTAATTTTCTAAATATGAAACGTTTCCATCAGGGCTGGGTCAGAGACTGTCTTCTAGGTCAGGCAAAAAATCTTGAGGGGTGATCTATGCCTGCTTGCCAGTCAGGCACAGATCACACCCCTCAGTAATTGGTAGGAAACTGAATACATTGACATGGCTTTTATTCTGTCTGCATATGACATGTTTGTTATACCTGGTATTTTTCTGGTAAGAAACCTTTGAGGATGCTCCAACTGATATAGGTGCCTGGTGAAGTACATGCCAAAGGGTGCATTATACTCCATTATTGGTCTGATGACGGTCGAGTACAATGTACTATGACATCCTTAGATCTGGATGCCATGCCATTACTTATAAGTTGAGCCACATACAAAGACATATGTGTGTGTGTGTGTGTGTGTGTGTGTGTGTGTGTGTGTGTGTGTGTGTGTGTGTGTGTGTGTATAGTGGATATAAAAAGTTTACACACCCCTGTTAAAATGCCAGGTTTTTGTGATATAAAAAATGAGACCACAATAAATCATTTCAAAACATTTTCCTCCTTTAATGTGACCTATAACCTGTACAATTCAATTGAAAAACAAACAAATCTGTTAGTGGAAAAAATATAAAAAGTAAAAAAACATACAATAAGCTGACTGCATAAGTGTGCACACCCTTAAACTAAAACTTTGTTGAAGCACCTTTTTATTTAATTACAGCATTCAGTCTTCTTGGGTATGCACCTACCGTCAATTAAAGAGCCTCTGATTAATCCCAAATATAGTTCAGCTGTTCTAGTAGGATTTTCACACATTTACTCAGTTGCCTGTTACAGCAAAAGCCATGGTTCGCAGAGAGATTACAAGTCATCACAGGGATCTCATTGCTGAAAGGTATCAGTCAGGAGAAGGGTACAAAAAAAATTTCCATAGCATTAGATATACCATGGAATACAGTGAAGACAGTCATCATAAAGTGGAGAAAATGAGGGACAACAGTGATGTTGCAAAGAACTGGATGTCCCTCCAAAATTGATGAAAAGACAAGACGAAAACTGGTCAGGGAGGCTGCCAAGAGACCTACAGCAACACTGAAGGAGCTGCAGGAATTTCTGGCAAGTACTGGTTGTGTGCTACATGTGACAACAATCTTCTGTATTCTCCATATGTTTAGACTATGGGGTACAGTTGCAAGACAGAAGTCTTTTCTTACACAGAAAAACATCCAGGCCCGGATAAAATTTACAAAACAATACATCAAGTCTCCCAAAAGCATGTGGGAAAATGTGTTCTGGTCTGATGAGTCCAAGGTTGAACTTTTTGGCCACAATTCCAGAAGGTACGCTTGGCACAAAAACAACACTTCACATCACCAAAGAATACTACCACCACGGTGAAGTATGGTGGTGGCAATATCAAGCTTTGTGGTTGCTTTTCTTCAGCTGGAACTGGGGCTTTAGTCAATGTTTAGGGAATTATGAACAGTTCCAAATACCAGTCACTTTTGGCCCAAAACCTTCAGGCGTCTGCTAGAAAGTTGAAGATGAAGAGGAATTTCACCTTTCAACACAACAATGACCCCAAACATATATCCAAATCAAGAAAACAATGGCTTCACCGGAAGAAAATTAAAGTTCTGGAATGGCCCAGCCACAGCCCAGACCTAAATCCAATAGAAAATCTGTAGGGTGACCTGAAGAAGGCTGTGCACAAGAGATGCCCTCGCAATGTGACAGATTTGGAGCGCTTTTGCAAGGAAGAGTGGGCAAATATTGTCAAATCAAAATGTGCCATGCTTACAGACTCCTATCCAAGAAGACTGAATGCTGTAATTAAATCAAAAGGTGCTTCAACAAAGTACTAGTTTAAGGGTGTGCACACTTATGCAACCAGCTTATTGTACATTTTTTATATTTTTTCCTCTAACAGATTTGTTTGTTTTTCAATTGTACAAGTTATAGGTCACATTAAAGGTGGGAAAAGTTTTGAAATTATGTATTGTGGTCTCATTTTTTTATATCACAAAAACCTGTCAGTTTAACAGGGGTGTGTACACTTTTTATACACACTGTATATATATGTGTGTGTGTGTGTGTGTGTGTGTGTGTGTGTGTGTGTGTGTGTGTGTATAGATATATATATATATATATATATATATATATATATATGTATATAACACACACACACACACGCACACACACGCACACACACACACACACACACACACACACACACACACGACTGTATCAACAAATATCGAACACTGAAAAGAACGAATGCAAAAGACTGATCATCTTAGAGAAAATCTAAAATGATCGAAAATGGGAGAAACAAATTTTTTTTTGCAGGGGGCAAGTCCCCTCTCTGTACCCCCATATATTGACGGCTGTGCCCCCACACCCCTGCAAATTATATATACCAACTCTGAGATTGCACAACAGTAGTGTAAGGGCAAATTTCTTTACTCTGTTGCAGTGAGATCTCATTCAAAATGCTGCAGGCTAAACCACCATTACAGAGAACCCCCACTCATATGAGCATTCCCTTTTATTTTCACATCAGTAGAAAGTGTTCACTCATATGAGCATTCGCTCTTCTCAAC
This sequence comes from Protopterus annectens, assembly GCF_019279795.1. NCBI lineage: Eukaryota > Metazoa > Chordata > Ceratodontiformes > Protopteridae > Protopterus > Protopterus annectens. The sequence continues at coordinate 1,795,996,676 of NC_056739.1, forward strand.
TTCAACTACATACAAGTGTGTGTGTGTATGTATAGATATATATATATATATATATATATATGAATACGTACCTCATTAGTGAGTACACACACACACACACACGGATATGTGTGAGAATATTGCCATTGTGCAATGTTAGCAAATTATAACATGCAGACCCTTGTTGAGTATTAACTTTAACTAGCCATCTATGTACCTGCCCTGTGCTGGAAAGTAGCTGTACTGGCCACTGTTCTTTCTTTTTGACCAATAAATTACACTGTACATGCTAGGTACTCCACCTCCCTATCTTCTTGGTGTCCGCTTTATTAAAATAAAAGAAAACCTGTTCTACTTTGTTCCTTCTTGTTAATTGCTCTGTACCAGTTATATACTGATTGTTCTATGTAATAACTGGCCTGAGGGTGGGAAGCCAGCTACCCAAACCACAATTCCCACCTACTCCTTCTTACTCTACCATTATACTTCCCACATCCATCTTTCACCTATGACACCCAGTCCCTATCCCTCCTCAAACAATTTTACTATAACCATTCAGACACCCCTGTTTCTATTTACCTATTTCTCAACATCCATCTAACATTTAGCATCATTCCCTACAGCCTTTATCCCTCCCTATACTACTTCCCACTATATCAATTTCTACTCGGACGTCTTCTCAACAGTACTTAACTATTATTGTTGATTTCAGCTTCTATTTTTTCCCAAGCAAAAGCCTCACTACTTCCTATCTTAAATGCATCCTCATACTCTGTCCTTTCAAACCCCTATATTTCTTACATTTCAGAAATATGATCATACAAGTACCTCCTCGTCTACTTGAACAATTAACATGTTATCATCATCCATTCCCCTCACAATTCCAACAAAGCTGTTATACTGTATCCTCCAAGCAAAATACATTCGAACCTCCTCTCTCAGTCACGGCCTGTCTATATCAGCACTCCTATAACCTACTGTTCAAATACAACTATCCAAAGTAACAGCCATTTACTCACAAATTGGGTATAAACGTAAAATCAAGCAAAAATGCCGCTACCTGTACCATCACACCTCCATAACCATAAATCACAAAAGTGATATCTACCCAAACCCAGGTGTGAGTGAATCAGCATATTCAGGCACCGGTTGTATATCCCCTTTAGGTCCTTTACTGGTAACACATCATCTACAGTACTACCCTGGCTTTCATATATACCATATTAACTTACGAACTACTTATAACAATCTCCCTGAAATGCATGCATGGATAGCACTACACACTCCAGGTATCTTAGCTGCCACAGAAACCTGGCTCCACCTGGAAACAAAAAAAAGAAGAAGAAATTGCACCACCAGGCCATAACATTGTCAGATTTGACAGAAAAATCAAAAAGCTGCCGGTGTCATCATTTTCTACAAAAACAGACTACATATCTCCCGACCCCACCCTACCAATTTTCTCTAACTCTAGTTCACAAGACAGTTGCAATCATGGGTATATACATACCCCCAGGTAACAATGCTAACATACTGGGAGATATAATCTGTTGAGCCTCCTAAAACTCAGTCATGAGACTGTAATATCGGATGATATTAATATAGATTTGCAAACCATACAATCTAAAAATCCAGTCTATAACATGCATGCAAACAGCTTCACCTAAATTATAAACACACCTACTAGATATAACAAAGCCACAGCTAAAGAATCAACCCTCGATTGGATCTTAACATCCTCTCCAAATAAAATATCATCCCATGGAACTTTGTCAGGCAGCCTGAGTGATCATTTACCAAGCTACACCATAAGGTACCACAGCAATAAACCCAAAACACATCATTACAACCTACAAAAAAAAATGTATGGCTTTTCACGAAGACACTTTCATCACAACACTACATCTCCTTAACTAGGAATCACTAAAGATTCTTCCCATAGATGATGCTGTTTCTGAGTTGAACAAAATCTTCCTAGGTATACTATCCCCTCCCCCAATCAGAATAAAATGACTTACAGCCAAACCTGCCCCATGGCTATCCTTAGCAACTAAACAACTCATGAATTAAAGAGATAAAGCATGGAAGGTCTGGACAAAAAATAAAACAACTCTAACCCTACTAGCTTATGGACAATTAAGAAACCTAGTTAATAACTTATCACAAAAGATAAGAAAGCCTTCAGTTAATAAACTATTAAATCCAGTGCAAGCTACACAGACACCACCAAATACACAGAAAAAATGGCATCACAGCCAACCACTTCAATAACCACTTTATACAGGCAGTACAATCATTAACCTATTAGGTGACTAATCAAGCTCTTTTTTAATCAGACACCCTCCTTCAACATTTCTCCCTCCAGCCAGTTCCCACAGATATCCTAAAAAATTACCTCAAAAAAATTAAAGCCTACTACAACTGCCCCTGACAATTTACCTTGTAAATATCTTAAAATAGCATCTAAGGCTATTGCATAGCCTGTTTCAATACTGATAAATTAATCCCTATCTGAAAATAAAGTCCTCTCACTATGGAAAAAAATGCTCATTATTCCACTGAACAAGGGAGAAATTAAAACAGATCTATCAAACCATAGACCAACTGCCATTTTATTTCCCAAATCAAAAATGTTAGAAAAATGTATTCTTTTGCATATTCTCAGCTGTCTAACAGATAATCATCTACTGTCTTTAACCCAGCATGGCTTCCATTCTCATCATAGCAAAACTACTGCTTTGCTGAATTTAATAGTGACATCATCCACAGAAATGCCAGAAGCCTAGTCTCCACCAGCTTCCTAATCTTAACAAAAGGTTTTATTACTCTCTCCCAACAGAAACCGTACATAAACTCTTACCCTTGAGGCTTACCAATTTTTCTTTACAGTGGTCCATAGCTACCTCTCCAAAAGAGCACAATCAGTAAAATTAAAATGATTTCTCCACTGCCAGTAACTATTTATGTCCCACAAGGATCTGTACTAAGCCCCATACTTTTCAACATATTCATTATTGACCTATACACTGCTACAAAATGCTACCCTAATTCAATATACTGATGATTTGATCCCAATCTGTTCTGCCAAATCTCTCTCTAAACTCCAAGAACTTATACAACAATCATTCTTAGTGATTGTCAAGTCCAAATAAATCAAAACTACTTCTAAACCCTATAAAACTAAATTACAAAGCTACATTATTTACTATCTTCTCTGCCAAAACCCCCATGATAGAACAAATAAACCACACAAAATTACTGGATGTCATTGTGACACCTCACCACTGGCCCAGTAGTAATCAAGGAGCCTCAATCCTCACCACTAGCAATAGCCAGGAATGTACACTTGGAAGGATGACAAGCACACACACACACACACACACACACACACACACACACACACACACACACACACACACACACACACACACACACACAGAGTAAAGTGCAATTTCCCTTAAGTGCACATAAAGGCCACAGTCAGTCTGGGGCTGGTTTCTCCCTCTTTCTCCAGCTCCCCAATAAGACTCCCCACTGGCACAGCTATAGAGTTGAGATTTCAGCTTAGTGGCCAAGCCAAGACCTCCAGCACTCTCTCTCTGTCCAACCAGTGCTTCATGTCATTGACCAAGTAACTGACAGACACACACACACACACACACACACACACACACACACACACACACACACACACACACACACACACACACACACACTCTTTAAGGGTTGATTTATACACAAACACATACACACACACACACACACCTGGGAAAGGCTGGTACAGGTTGACTATGCCCCCCTTTTGCCCAGACTATAAGGTAGTTTTGACTGCCAGGCAGCCATTATCAGCTACTTTAAGGCCCTTAACAAAGGGTGTCCAATCATACTGTGTAATGTTACTATTAATCTAAATGGTAGTTTGACCAAGAGCAAGGCTATTAGGAGTGGCCTACACATTGTCACCAAATAAATATGCAAGTACTCCCAGAACTTAAATATGTTTCACAAATATTAGCCACAATGATAGGTTTAAATTTATTTAATAATAAATAATAAAAGAACAAGCAAGTACTCAGTAAATCATCACAGTAACATCAGAGTTTAAAATCACAGGAAATACTTAAAACAACAATGCAGGACAGTCTCAAATAAATACAGAAAACATCTAAACTACACTTCACTACATTTCTTACTGAATCTAAGAAAAAATACTGTACCCTAGTTAACTTACTTACAGAACTAGCAAGCAGATGTGGTAAGTGGATGTTCTTGTCAGGTCAAAGACAAAATACAAAATGCCCTGTCTCTCTCTCTCTCTCTCAGAGATTTCTTAAATTAATAACAAATATTACTGCTAGGTTAGCTTGCAGGAGGACATCACTTCTTCTCATCTGACTTTAGTTCCCAAGCTAAACCCCCACTGCTAGAAACTGCCAGCATTTAGCATCTCCCTGTGAAAATATATAGCCCTCAGATCTTTGCAGCTGCTGAAAGACATAAAGAAGGCTTCCTAGTTTTAGACTTCCTGTCTCCTTGCTGCACTGAAACCATTTCGTACTGCAGTTATAAAATAATTTAATTTCAACCATTTTTCTGAAGTTTTGCAAGTTAACCTTCTATGTTCCAGTTTCCACTGCTAAACTATATACATTTACATAGTTACAATAGTGTATATACATTTCTGTTCTTTTCTAGTAGGGTACACTGTGGATACATCTTTAAGCTCAGTACTTTACAAACTCTTTCAACACACACTTCTGTACCAGCAGTTTGATATACACATAACATACAGTTCTAATACAGTTGTAACACAAGCATATGAATCATATTGACATTCACAAATAAGATATAATTATTTACAAAATTCCAGATAGCTGGGCTGGCAGTATCTCCTTTTGTTACTGTCATAATAGATGACCTGTTCAAATCTGACCACTATGTTTCAAACATGGCTAAAAAAAAACTATGGAATCCCATCCCACTACCACTGAAATCCATTCATAATGGAAAGACACTTAAAATACAACTTAAACTTCACCTATCAAATCAAAGGATCTGCTCCTGTACAACTCCAGGATAAATGCCATTGTTATCTTCAGTTTGCCATATCATCAAACCATTTCTCTTCTTTCAGAATCCTGTATGCCACAACCAGTCTTCACTTACACTTGTGAAGCATCCCCACCTGTACACTTCTAATATACAACCACACACACACACACACACACACACACACACACACACACACACACACACACACACACATACACATTTCTCTCTGAACAGGTTTGCACCCCACCTCTCAAGTACTGCATCGTTTTCTGCCCTACCCGGTTCTTTCCCTTGCTTCAATTTCTTTGAATTTCTAAATACTAACCACAACATCTAATATCTATCTGATAAACACAAGAATACCCCTCTTCAAGTGCTCAATGTTGAATATCTACTAATGCATTAGTATCTTTCATACTGTAATAGCTGTGTCTACTTTCATATGAATGCAATCTACTTAGTAAATATATAATTGTTGATCTGAACGTAAGCTTAAAAATGTTTTTAATATCTTGGACCTTTTCTCCTTGGTTGCACGTTGAAAAGTGTTTTTTGTCTAAACCCCTGTAGGACAAACTCGGTAAAAAAATAGAAAAATAAAAAGCAAAATAAATTTTGCTACCTTCTTATAATAGTAATACTCTTGTAATTGAATAGCATTTTTCTCCAAGACTGCAGCGTTCCAGATAAACAGCAAGAAAGGATTTTGTTTGTGTATTGCTGATTGCTCTCTTCCTGACAGGCAGTGACCTTAGTGTGAACATAATAAGGCAAGTTGGGGGGGGGTCCCTCTGGTGTTTACCTTTGTGGTGTGCTTGCTTGTAACTGTGCAAGCTTGAGTTACAGTAAAAGTATGTATAACAAAGCAGTGAGTTAGGAGTAGCATTTGCCATGGAATTGTGATTCAGGCTTACTAATTTCAAGGGTTCATAGTGGATACATTATTTGATATGGTGATGTGGAACAATCTGATGATGTACAAGCACACCTATGCACTGTCCATACTTTCAAACAATGGCTAGATTTTCACCACAAACTTTTTGGTGTGTTTCTCACGAAATATGTGGTGTTCTGGCAAATCACTGAGGACTGAAGTCACTAAATAATGACATACACTTGAGTTTCAGATGTCAGATCTAGCAGAAAGTTTATATGAGCAATATTTAAAAATTGTGGACATTCTGGGGTCTTTATCCCCCCCCCCCCAGTCATTTTAGGCTTTGTCCAAATTTCCTATGCTAAGAAATCGAGAGGCATGTGCACAAGTGAATATTTATTACAATTCAGAAGAAACAAAAGGGAGGAGATGAATATATTACATTGCCAAGCAAAATCTAACAGATTATTTGAAGAGTGAGGACAGGGAAGTTTATTATTTAGATGACCAGCAAATGATAAGAAACATTTTATAGACAGGTTCGAAGGTACAGTTGTGTACACTTACCATAAATGTAGATGTTTGAGTGTATTCATTGTTGCAGTCATTACATTTGGGTTATCTGCTTGCAGTAGCCCTCAGTCGGCCTGATTAACAAAGTCTTGGGTCCTGCGTCGGTTGCTGTCCCTTCTTCCATGACGTCAGGTCGTCAGTGGTATAAAACATGCAGTCGAAGCCATTACATCAGTTTTTCTTGCCCCAGATGTCAGGTGCCCCCCTAATGGGAAGCAATTAAATCTATAAATACAAGGATATACCGCCAGCAAAAAAACAAATACACCAAAAAGCGTTTTGAGCATAGTAAGGGAGAGTAGAGGTATAGCCAAAATAAGAAAGGGGGCTGGAGGGAGGGTAACCAGGACTGCAACAGTGAATACACTTGAACATCTACATTTATGGTAGGTGTACACAACTGTACTATGTTCTTCATCTTTCACTGTTGCAGTCATTACATTTGGGTAGATTCCCAAAACTAAGGTTGGGAGGAGGAATTTAAATAGAATTAGGATCAGCTATAAGGCCCTGCAAGACAGCAGTGGCAAAGCCAGCTCTGGATTTAGAGAAAATTGGCAAATGATAATGCTTGGTGAACGTCTGTACAGAACTCCAGGTAGCAGCTTCTAGGATTGTAGATGCAGCCCTGGTTGAATGGGGTCTGATGCACTGTGGGATAGGTTTTCCATGGTGCTTATAGCAGAAATGAATGCAGTGGCCTAACCATTTTGAAATGGATTGCTTTGAAATAACTTTCTCCTCTGTCCCTGCAGCAAATGCCACCAGCAGTTGTTCAGATTTCCTTTGAGGTTTAGTCCTGTCCAAGTAGAATCTAAGTTGTCTGTGCACATCTAAGGAGTGCAGTATTCATTCCCCTTTGTTATGTGGGTTAGGAAAGAAGGTAGGCAAATGAATGGACTGATTAAGAGCCCCACTGTATACCACCTTGGGCATGAAAGTGGGATTGGTTCTGAGGGACACCCTGTTCTCATGAAAGATGATGAAAGGCTCCACTGCCATAAGGGCCTGTAACTCAGATACCCTTCTTGCAGAAGTAATTGCTAAAAGGAAAGCTGTTTTCCAGGAAAGGAATTTTAAATCTGCAGTAGCAGCTGGCTCAAAAGGAGGAAGAGTGAATTTCTCCAAGAAAAAGTTAAAGTCCCAGGCTAGAGTTGGAGCTCTCCTGGGTGGCCTTAAATGTTTGGCCCCTCTGGGGAACTGCTTGAGCAGTGGGTGAGAGAAGAGGGGAGGCTCTGTGCTATAATGAGCTGAAATGGCTGAGGCATGAATTTTGATGGAGGAAAAGGACAAGCCCTTATGAAGCATCTCAGTCAAGTATTGTAGAATCTGAGGTAAATTGGGCACTGCTGCACTTATCCCTTGAGATTGAATACAAGCACAAAATATTTTCCATTTTGCAGCATAAGATTTTCTAGTACTAGGCCTCCTTGCCTCTAAAATGATATCCATCACGGATTTACTGAGGGATGGTAAAGAAGAGATTAGGTAATTAGCCAGGCTGCTAGATTCAGGGTTTGCAGCTGAGGGTGCAGAATCTGGTTCTCCTGCTGAGACAACAGGGAAAGAGCTTGAGGCAGGTGCCATGGGGCTAAGCATAACACACTGCGCAAGAGGGGGTACCAGTGTTGCTGTGGCCAGTCTGGTGCAATTAAAATCGTCCTTGGCTTGTCCTGTTTGATCTTTAATAGTACCTTGGAGAGCAGAGGCAGAGGAGGAAAGGCATAAACTGATAGGTTTTTCCAGCTGAAGGATAGAGCATCCACTTTCCAAGCTAGCTTGTGGGAAATCCTTGTGCAAAATTTGTCCAATTGATGGTTCTGCTGGGGAGGCAAACAGGTCTATATCTGGGATCCCTCATTTGCTTGTCAACATATTGAAAATCCTTGGTTCCAGTTTCCACTCGTGTGGGTCCATGAGGTTTCTGCTTAGTCCATCTGCCAGTGTATTTAGTTTTCCTGGCAGGAATTGAGCTTGTAGATTCACTTGGTAGCTGTGTTCCACAATGCCATGGCTAGTCTGCAGAGGGGGTAAGAATGTGTACCCCCCTGCTTGTCTATGTACCACATGACAGTGGTGTTGTCCGTCTTTACCATTAGTTGTCCTGGAAGAATGTGGTCCTTGAAGGCTGTCAGAGCATTCTGTACAGCTAACATTTCCTTTTGATTTATGTGCAGGTGCATTTGACTTGGGTTCCATTTGCCCTGAATGCACTTCCCTGCCAGGTGAGCCCCCATGCATAGTCTGATGCGTCTGTTGTTAAGGTTTGGGCGGCAGGGGGTACTGTGAATGGTAGTCCCCTGTTTTGGTGGCAGGCCTCTGCCCACCAAAGGAACTCTAGGCGTAGGCAAGGTATGATAGGAATCATTGCTTCTAGATCCTGTGAATGTTGACACCATATGCTTTTGAGATACCACTGTAGTTTCCTCATATGCAGCTTTGCATATGGAATTAGAAGAATGCAGGAGGCCATGAACCCCAAGGCTTGCAGTATTTGCCTTGCAGATAACTGGGTTTTTGTGGCCACTTGTTTGAAGTAGGTTGTCAAATGAATCCATTTCTCTGGCGTGAGAAAAGCCATCTAGGAAGTTGTATTCAAGCTTGCTCCCATGAATATAATTTGTTGACAGGGTACCAGGTGTGATTTCTTTTCGTTTATGATGTACCCCGAGACAAGTCAGCACCCTTTGAACAAAGGCCAGATGATTCAAAAGTATGTCCTGGCTTTCTGCCTGAATTAGACAATCGTCCAGGTATGGGTATATTTGAATATTTCTTTGCCTGCAAAATGCAATGACTGGAGCTAGGTACTTTGTGAATACCCTGGGCGCAGTAGACAAGCCAAAGGGCAGTGCAGAGAACTGATAGTGCATGTAGCCTGCTTTGAAGCGTAGGTATCTTCTGCAAGACTCCCTGATAGGGATGTGCAGGTATGCTTCTTTTAAGTCTAGTGTTGCCAACCATGCATCTTTGCCTAGCATAGGAAGCAGCTGGTGAAGAGTCAGCATCGTGAATTTTGGAATCACCAGAAAGGTGTTTAGAGTAGAAAGGTTCAGGATAGGACGCCACGCAGTGCCTTTTCTGGGTACCAGGAAAAGTCTCGAATAGAAACCTTGACCCTTTTCCTCTTCTGGTACCAACTGAATAGCCCCCATGCTTGAGAGAGAGAGTACTTGATTTTGGGCCTCTGTGTGGAAGAGAAATCTGTATCCTTGGGACACTGCATTTAAAACCCATTTGTCCTGGGTAATGAGTTTCCAGTTTTTGGCCTGCAGACCACTCTTTCTGGCTAAAGGAGCATTCAGTTGGGAAGTGCTTGGAAGTTTTAAAAGCAAGTCATTGAGACAGTTTTCCATACAGGGGAGTCTTACTACTCCCAGATTTGGGTGCGGAAATCCCCCACTGCTTAGTCTTGTGTGTCCCCTGGGACTGAAACCTGGGGTTTCTGCTGTGTCTGGGTTTGGCTTGAGAAGACCTCGAAGGGGCTGGAAAGGACCAATTCTTACAGGGCCAATGCCTACTAATTCTAGGAGGCTGAACTTGCAAGAAATCTTTTAAAAGTTTGCATAGACTTAGCTTTTATCTTCCATCTTTTTAAGAACTTCCTCAGCTTTGTTGCCAAACAGGCGGTCCTGATTTAAGGGAGTATCCAACAGTTTAGCTTTAACATGATCAGGCAAAGATTGCTCCTTAAGCCAAGCATGCCTTCTGAGCACAGACCCAGTAACAGCAGCCCTGCAAGAGGCCTCTATTGAATCAAATCCACATTGCAAAGTATGTTTACCAACCTGTTCCGCAGAATGCATTAAATCCTGTAATTCTTTATTTTCAGCACAGTCAGGAATCAACATCATTTTCTGTTTAAATAACCCAATAACATGTTGTTGATTCTTTAACATATGAAACTGCCAGTTTAAAGCCATAATGGCCAAGGTTGCAGAAATGTAAGCCTTCTTAACCCACCTATCCAGCGCCCTGGAGTCTCTATCAGAAGGGGTAGGATTTTTAGCAGTAAAAGCCTTAATGCCCTTGGGTCCCTGAGAAATAGTTTCTGTCTCCGCAATAGGATTTTTAAAAAGGAACTTGTGTGAATCAGGAACCCTGTAATATCTGCCAGGTTTTCGGGGAGCAGGAGGCAAAGAATCAAGGGCCAAACTAGATTCCGAAAAGGCATCATCAACAATGTCTAGTACAGGAGGTATAGCTAAAGGCCTATGCTGAGGCAGGAGTAAGAAATCCCTAAACCTCTTTTTTGAATCAGAAAAATCCTGGCCTTCCCAGTGGAAATACTCCCTTAGAGTATATAAGGTTTCACCTAAAGAAAAATCCTCTGGAGGGGAAGCAGACGGAATAGAGTCCCCTGCATCAGAATCCTCATAAGTAGATAAGGGCAAATCCAGATCATCAGAAGAATCAGAAAAATCAGAATCCTGGTCAGAAGATTCATAAACAACTTCAGACCTAGGTTCTCTTAGAAGGGGGAGGTTGGCTTCCCCTGATTAAAGTTATAGGATCTTCAGCCATTCTTATCATTTGTTTTTTAGACATAGAGGCCTGGGCATCGGTTTCTTAGACATACTTCGAGATTTAGGCCTAAATGAAGAAGGTGGCGTCGGTTTAATATGCAAGTCCGTAGGCCTGAATACACCCTCAGAAGCCGGTGCCTGCACAGCGGCTCCGGACCCATCCAAGGTAGAGACATCCGCAGGTTCCACAGTTGAAGCATCTTGCGAATGGGTCTCAGTAGAGGCCTGCAAATCAGAAGTAGCGGGTATCAGGGGCTGCGAAAGTGCCTCACTGAGTACCGGCGAACTGGCGACTGGCTTAGGAGAAGCATCTTCGGTAGCTTTGGACCTAGGTGGCCTGTCTCTGTCTTTATCTTTGCATTTTTTCAGAATCCTGGTAGTCGGATGGCTAACCGACGACATTTCTGGATAATTGAACCGAGAACTGAAATATTTAGAGGCAAAAATATACCGACGATGGACAGTGCGCTGATTAAATAAAGCACAAAACCAACAGCAAGGTACGTCGTGGTCAGAGCCTTGGCAAGGAATACAGTATGAATGAAAATCATTGTGAGGTATTTGCTTTCCACAAGTAATGCAATTATTAACTTTTACTGACTTCGGTAAGGAGCAAGAAAAAGTTTCCTCAATAGGGTACTTAGCTTTAGTTGAAGACTTCAGTTCTGAAACTCGAAAATGAAAATTTCAGGAGTCAGCTGACTGCTTGTGAACTGCTTCTGCTTCGGGCACCGCACGGCAAGAAAGACTGATGTAATGGCACCTGCTGCATGTTTTATACCCCTGACGACATGACGTCATGGAAGAAGGGACAGCATCCGACACAGGACACAAGACTTTGTTAATTAGGCTGACTGAGGACTACTGCAAGCAGATAACCCAAATGTAATGACTGCAACAGTGAAACACGAAGAACATCAGGTGTATAAACAATTTAGTAGGAATAACAGTGACCGAGGGATGACTCCTAGATCATTAGTCCCAGGTCATTTCGTCCCCACTGTAACACAGCATACTTACAAGTATTTCACATACAGTCATAAGATGTGGAAAGCTGCAAGATATTGTTGCAGTGTTAGTATCTGCTGTATAAAATAACATAGTTTAACAGCTACCTTTACAGGAGGCATACATTTGCTGCCAGTTTAGTTCGTAAAAACCTTAAAGAATTACGCTCATGTTATTCCTAAATTCAAGTATATCTTTCCTTATTTGGCAAAGTGTGCTTCTTTCAAGGAGCACTGCATTGTGCAGTGTTTATCTAACTGACCAGTTGTGCATCTGCAATGCTTATGTGGGTGTAGCCAATATCACAATGATGCGTTTCCTAGTTAGGCTGCCAACAAGTGCAGTGCGAACAAACTTAGAAGTTAAACTTCACTATTACTTTGCTGCAACGATATTAAAAAAAACAATTTTAATCAGCTAGGATAGTGTAGAAGAAACACTACCCTTCCTCAGACATGCCTCATTAAGTCAAACATAAAAGTTAAAAAAAAAAGATGAAATGCAACAGCGGTACATGGCAGTACTGCATTACAAGAGCAACTTCACATAAGTAACTGCCAATGTTTAACGCTATTCTTAAATCAACATGTATTTATAACAAATGCTTCTACATTTCAGTGAATTTTTGCTGAACATTTATGAATATTTACAATCAGAACTTACCTAATATAGAAAGACTAAATGTTTCACTAATTAAATGACCATTTCTTAACACAATTGTAGCAATGTATCTGCCTTTGTCACTTGATTGCAGATTATCAATCAATAGAGACCCATTTCGACTGTTCAAACGTAACTTCCACAGTAACATGTTGTCATAATCTGCCTTAACTTTTGTTTCATGAGGGAAAGTTGCAATCAGTTTGTCGTTATCAGGTTGACAATACTTCCATTCAAGTTTACAGATTTCATCATTCTCTGAAATTTGTATGGGTAACTGGATGTGCATTCCGAGATAACCACTGACACTTTTACTTGAATCTGTAATCAAAACATGCAAAACAAAGCAAATTATTCCAAACGGAGTACAGCCTCTCCCTCACATAACTGTGAAACAAGCAAAGTAATGTCTGGTTACTCTCTGGTCACAGTTTAGTTGCTTTTCTGCCCCCCCCCCAAAAAAAAAAAAACAAAAAAAAATGTTCTTTTGTTCATAGTCATTCTACTTCTGAGTGCTAAATTTTATTGCTTCATTTTCAGATGTACAGGGCATTTTATTATAAATACTATACAGTAAGGCAGTTAATTTCTAAGCATGTCCTAGAGAAAGAATACTTATTTTAAAAGGCAAGTTATTCAATGCTACATACCTGCATCATTATACAGCTAGAAATTGTGTTCTGCCAACCAAGCTTGTGGTGGGCATGCATATTACCTTCCCTAGCATGCAAAATAATAAAACTTAGTGGAAGGGTTGGCAGAGTACCCTATACAGGCGATGTGTGTGTGTGTGTGTGTGTGTGGGGGGGGCTGGTCCATATAAAAACAAATGTTTTTTACTGTTTCCAACACCCAACTGTTGACGATTCCAGTGCAAGCAGATATGGTTTCAACAAATAAGTCGATGAAGAATTGTCCAATATTTATGTCCTGGATTACGAAGATAAGCAATTATCTGCCTCAGGGTTTTTTGGGGGGGGGGCTTGAAGTTTTGCCAAGTTATCACTTAATAACAGGAAGACTGCCTTATAAGATTTGCTAACTGTAACTGGGTTATCTGGGGGTCATGGGTTTATTTTTCTTTCAAAGGAGACAGCTTTATGGTCTGATCATACCAGAGAAGACACAGGTGTTGGGGGGGGGGGGCAGCATTTTCCCATGTTTCTGAGGCCAGATCCAGTATGTTTGCAACTCTAGTGGGTGTGTGGGGCATGTGATCCATGGTGTTTGTGTTTACAAATCTGAGGAATATCTGGGCCTGCATGTCTGGGGTTGTGTATAATTCCCAATTTATGGTGGGGTTAAATTGCACATGATTATGGTACTGGGTTTAATGGTGAGTATCTCCAGTACACTGAAAGATGAATTATGCGTTTCTTGTATCACAGAAGGGGCTCTATCGTTTTCTAATATATGGTATGGGACTTTGTGTATAGTAATTTGGATGTGGAGAATCTCAAACAAGTCATCTTGTCTGACCTCCACCTTTAGTCCCTGCTTGTGCATTTCCTGGGATAAATCTATGGAAGGCATTGCAGCTCTGCACTGCTGGGGTGCGCTCCATGGCTTTAAACCATGTCTCGGTAACTGCATAGATGTATGCATTCTCCAGGGTGAGTGCTTGGAGTGAGTGGAGTTAATTTCTTAGACTCCTGGCACTGAGCAGTAACACCTTTAAATTCCCTTCAGTTGTTTTTGTTATGTTAGAAGGTTTACTCAGTTTGGCATTGCCTAAACAAGCCACTACATGGAGGAAAATATTTTAGCCAATATTTGAAAATCTAGAAGGGACAGGTGAAAACCATCTTTGGCAAACCAATATGGTCCGTCAACCATACATTCCAATGCTGACAAATACTGCACCCCCTTAAAATGACAGCAGACGCTAAGCCAGTTATTAAAGTTGACCATCTTCTGCTCATAATGTGGCATCATCCTAGGTGAAGACAGAATGCTGCTGAATGGTCATACCAGCCTGGAATAGTCCAAGAGCTCCATGACATATCTCTTCATTTAGTTCAGACAGGTATTTCTCAAGTCATTTACACCTACATGAACTATAACTGAGTCATACTGGTACTTGTGATCCAATGACATGAATACATGCGCAGTGTGGCAGACCCTAGCCCGTAATAGACAACTGGTCATGATTTTCTCCTTATTCAGCCTGGTGAGTGGGACATCTGTGTATCTCACAATGGAGACTCCTATGACTAAAGTATTGGGTTGTGTGGTGGCCTGCCTCATACGCCTAGAGGCTGAGGCTCCATGAGGTTTGGCTGTATATGTTGTAGCGGGTGTTGTTTTGGTGGAGTGCTTTTGGGGGTGCTGTGCTTTTCGGGGTGCTGAGGATATCTGTTGTAGGTCTAATATCTGGGGGGTGGGCTTTGGGGTTTAGGAAGATTACTTTTTTTAAGTGCATCAGCATATGTAGGTCTGTGTGTCTGATCCATACTGTGTGTGGTTAGTGGAATGTCTGAATTTCTGACACCCTGGTTGGTATTATGTATGCCTGCATGTGAGAGCTTTGCCTCCAGTGACATTGTGTAAATGCACCTCTCACATACCGTTCAGTTTGTTTGAGAATGAGCTGGTTGTCACTAAACATAAGACAACTGCTCCATTGCCTCAGGATGCCCATATCCACTAAACTTGCTGCAGAGCTAGTAGGAAAGTTCATGTCCATGGTTACTGGCCCTTTTTAGGTAATAAGCAGATCTTTGCACGAGGGAGTAGTAAAGAGAGTACCTACTCCAAAGCATGTGGGGGCAGTGCTTGTCCCTGCATAACTGAGTTGGAAGTGTGAAGAGAATTCTTAGAGGGAAAATATCAACTCTAGGTGCCTGCATCTCTACAGGACACTGCTAAAACTCAGTGTGCAGTACAAAGCTTTGAGCAAATGTAATGCCTTTATACAGTATCAAAACAATGGGTAAGCAAGTAAGATGGCCCCTGGCCAATCACATCTAGCACAATCTAAGGTTTCATAAGTCACGTACAGCATAGACTTCATCAAATGTGGGCATCAAAACTGTTACAACATACCCGGTCTTCAGCAGAAACTTAAACCTGCAATCTTAAATGAAACATTTCCAAAGTAAATTTCGATTTCTTTGTTATAAAGGTGGATATTTATATGCAGATTACTAAAAGAAGAAAAGCAGACTCCCTCTGCACAGTATAACATTAACAAATATGGCTAATAAAAGGTTGATATAGCCCACTCTGAAAAATATCTGTTCCTTCTGCATTCGCATTATACTAAATCTCTAATGCTCCCATTGTGAGTAGCTCCACAATTAAATGAATAAATAAATGAATAAACAAAACAACCAGATAAATAAAAACAAAAGCATTACGTTTTCAGCATATCAACTACTATAAGGTCAGACTGCGCTCAAAGGCAGAAAACAATTATGAGATATTCTTTAATTATACCAACAAATTGAACTGCAAAATTGTGAATTTAACATGGTATCTGTAACACCCAGCTGCAGGGCATCACAAACAGTTCTGCAGACAAAATTTATGCAAACTTTATAATACTCAAAGAAATACCACAGAGTGCTGTAGGAACAAGTGGATGAACCTCTTACATAAAGATATGACAACCGATGACACAAATATAACATTTAAAAAATCATGTTCCATGGAAAGAGAAGTCCTTGCATTTGTCTCACAGAAGAAGATGAATAACATTACCTAGGTTGCCCTTTAAACATATTCAGCATTATATTTCCACTCTGACCCTATCTTCATACTCACCCCTTCATTACCCCGTCTTTGCCCTCTAGAATGCCTTCATGAATTTTTCTTTGCACCACCATCCCAGCAGACCATTCCAAGGGTCCACAACTGTCTCAATGAAGAAGCACTTTTAAAACAATGCATCCTCTCCTCCATACTATTTGTTTCCTCTTGAAGACAACCCCTTCACATCTCCTTAGCATCAATGTGTAAATCCATACCTTGTCCCCCCGTCTTTCTGTAGCTCTAGTAAGAAAAGCTTTAGGTCATCCAATCTCTGTAAAGAAGAACTGGCAGGGACATACTACCTCTATTTCTAGACTTGATCACCCTGCTATGCTTCTTTAGCTCAGGTGTAGTTCACTGCATTTTTCTGCATTAAATTTCAGCTGCCACCTTTTAGCCTACTCGGTCAGCCCTTTCAAGTCAATGTATTGATTCTCCCTTATTGCATCCTCCACTATTACACCTACAGGTATGTCATCAGCAGGGTGGTTGATTCTGTTCCCTTTTGTCTTAGATAAAGTGAACACACAGAAGAGTACTGGACTCCTAATGATCACCTGCACTACTCCACTTGTCTCTTTACTCCTGCAGTTTCCCCTTTCATTGACACATACCGTGCAAAGTCAGCTTCTTTATACATACTGACTTACATTTAATATTTCTGGCATCCCAACCTTACAGACTTCCAAGAGAATTGCAGTACACTAATATTCCACACTTAAATTATGAATTCCAAAATTTCAAGAGCATTTTTTTTAAATAATTTAATAAGAGTCTATAACTATGTTTTAATTAAACATGTTTTTCTAATCATTTTAAAATAAATATTTCCAGTCCACCCCACAGTCTAACTCTTTAGGAGCTAAAGTTGTTGTTGTTGTTGTTGTTGTTGTTGTCATTCGGCTTTTAGGGGTCGCCACAACGGAACTCCGGTCCGCTAATGATTGGCAGTAGATTTTCATGAACGCCGAGGTGCCAGCTCGACGTTCAACCTTCAACGAAGGCACGCCTATTTATGCATGTCTTTCGAACGCCCACCCAACCGTGGGGAGGACGTGCAGACTCCACACAGAAGGCACTCCCCGCACTCCAGCCGAGAATCAAACGAGAGAACCACTTGCTGTGAGGCAACAACACCGCTGCACCACCATGGATTCTTTAGGAGCTAAAGTACTAAACTTAAACATCATTTGAGCTTCAACCTGTAACAGTCTTAAAGGACCATTACTGGCAGAAACAAAAAGACTTTCAGGATGTCATGAATTTCTACACAGTTCAAACCTACTAGCTGCACACCGAAGTATTACAAATTTTATTTATTTATTCATTTATATTTATTTACTGGGGTACTGCACTGATCTGAATGAACCATTTGCAGGCAGAGCCTAGGTGAATAGGATCACATAAGAAATGAACAGAAAGTACAGTTTTGTACCTACCATAAATGTAGATGTTCGAGTGTTCACCCTGCTGCAGTCATCACACTTGGGTTATCCTGCCGTCAGGTGGTCCCACAGTCGGCCCGAATTCCAAAGTCTTGGTCTGGCGTCAGTTGCTGTCGCTTCTTCCCTGATGTCAGTGCGCCAGGGGTATATAAGAGGCATCTGACGCCATTTTCTTCAGTTTTTCTTGCCCCAGATGTCAGGTGCCCCCAATAGGTAGGCAATATATATATATATATATATATATATATATATATATATATATATATATATATATATATATATATATATATATAGAGCTATATAAAAATAAAACAAAACCCTTAGGCACAAGCAAATACACCACAGAGGTAGTACAGGATAGAGGGATAGAGTGGTAGAGATAAGTTCAGCTAGTTCAGAAGGGATGGAGGGAGGGTAACCTGGACTGCAGCAGGGTGAACACTCGAACATCTACATTTATGGTAGGTACAAAACTGTACTATGTTTATCATGTTACCCTGCTGCAGTCATCACACTTGGGTTGAATCCCAAAGCTAAGGGTGGGAGGTGGAGTCAAACAGGGTTAGAAGAAGCTAGTAGGCCCTGCAAAACTGCAGTGGCAAAATCAGTTCTAGTCTTAGAGTATAGAGGTAAGTGACAGTGTTTGGTGAAGGTGTGCACTGAACTCCAAGTTGCAGCTTCCAGAATATTCTTGGTTGGCACTCCCCTGAGAAAGGCTGCTGATGTAGCTGTAGCACTGGTGGAGTGGGACCTAATGTTAGCAGGTACCGGTTTCCCATGATGCGTGTAGCATAAACGCATGCAATGCCCTATCCATTTAGAAATGGTCTGTTTTGAGATAGCTTTTCCTTGTGATCCTGTAGCATAGGCTACAAAGAGCTGGTCAGTTTTTCTGAAAACCTTAGTTTTATCCAAGTAGTAAAGTAATTGCCTGTGAATGTCCAAAGAGTGCAGGAGTCTTTCTCCTTTGTTCTGGGGATTTGGGAAGAATGTGGGCAAGTGAATGGTTTGGTTTAGGGCCCCACTGGATACCACCTTTGGCATAAAGGAAGGATTAGTTCATAGACAGACTCTGTCTTGATGAAAAATGAGGAAAGGTTCCACTGCCATTAGTGCCTGTAGCTCTGAGACTCTTCTAGCTGAGGTTATTGCTAAGTAGTAAGGCAGTTTTCCATGAAAGAAATTTTAAATCAGCTGAAAAAGCTGGTTCAAAGGGCGGCAGTGTAAGCTTTTCCAGAACAAAGTTGAGGTCCCAAGTAGGTGTTGGAGCTCTCCTTGGCGGTCTTAAGTTCTTAGCCCCTGAGGTACTGTCTTAGGAGTGGATGTGAGAATAAAGGAGGATCCGTGCTGTAATGAGCTGAAATTGCTGAGGCGTGGATCTTAATAGATGAAAAGGGAAGTCCTTTGTGCAACATCTCAGTTAAATATTGTAGAATCTGAGGGATGTTTGGATCAAGGGGATTTAGGCCTTTAGCAAAATCTTTTCCATTTGTCTGAATAAGTTTTCCTGGTGCTGGGCCTCCTGGCCTCCAGAATGACATCCATAACAGCTTTGGATAATGGTGTTGGCTGGTTGTTTAGGTAATTTGCCATGCAGCCAAGTTTAAAGTCTTGAGCTGGCTGTGTAGAATCTGATTGTCTCACTGGGTGAGCAGGTTAGAAATCTGTGGCAAAATCCATGGTGGGCCGTGGGCGATGTTCCTTAAAATTGGATACCAATGCTGGCGTGGCCAGTCTGGTGCAACAAGTATCATATGTGGCCTCTCTAATCTGACTTTTAGCAGTACCTTTGCTAGAAGAGGCAGTGGAGGGAAGGCATACACTGTTAATGTTTTCCAACTGAATGAGAGGGCGTCCACTTTCCAAGCTAGTGGATGGAAGGTCCTTGTGCAAAATTTTTGAAGTTGGTGGTTGTGGGGGCTTGCAAACAGATCTATGTCTGGGCGTCCCCATTTTTGAGCTATCATTGCAAATACTTGTGGATCTAATTTCCATTCGTGTGGATCCATGATGTTTCTGCTTAGGTCGTCTGCCAATGTGTTTTCCTTTCCTGGCAGGAATTGTGCTTGTAATTGAACCTGGTAAGACAGTGCAGTGTTCCACAAGGTCACTGCTTGCCTGCACAGAGGATAGGAATGTGTTCCCCCTTGCTTGTTTATGTACCACATTACTGTGGTATTGTCCATATTTATTATTAGTTGTCCTGGGTGTAGAAGGTCCTTGAAAGCTGTTAGGGCATTCTGTACTGCTAGCATTTCTTTTTGATTGATATGCAGATGCCTCTGATCTGTAGTCCATTTGCCCTGAATGCACTGCCCTGCCATGTGTGCTCCCCAGGCATAGTCTGATGCATCTGTTGTCATCATTTGCCTGGCTGTGGGTAAGGTGAAAGGCTGACCCTTGTTGAGGTGACATGCCTGTGCCCACCACAGAAACTCCTGGTGAAGGCAGGGAATGAGAGGTACCATTGTTTCCAAGCTGTGGCTGTGTTGACTCCATACTCTTTTCAGGTACCACTGTAATTTCCTCATATGCAGTATTGCAAATGGTATTAGTAGTATGCAAGATGCCATGAATCCCAAGGTCTGCAGAATTTTTCTTGCAGGGAGTTGGGTCTTTGTTGCAATTATTTTGAAATACTGAATCAGCTGTCATTGTTTGTCTGGTGTGAGATAAGCCATCTGGGCCGTTGTATTCAAGCTGGCACCCAGGAATATTATGTTTTGTGAGGGCACTAGTTTTGATTTCTTTTCGTTTATTGTGGACCCTAGGCAACTTAGAAGGTGTTTGACAAATGCCAGATGCTTTAAAAGAATGTCCTTGCTTTCTGCTTGAATAAGGCAGTCGTCCAGGTATGGGTATATTTGAATTCCTCTTTGTCTGCAGTATGCAATTACTGGTGCCAGGCATTTTGTGAAGACCCTGGGCACAGTAGATAAGCCAAAGGGCAGTGCAGAGAATTGATAATGCACTGAACCTGCAATGAAGTGGAGGTATCTTCTGCAATTTTGTCTGATAGGGGCATGCAGGTATGCCTCCTTGAGGTCCAAAGTGACTAGCCAAGCATTCTTGCCCAGCATGGGAAGAAGCTGCTGTAGTGTTAGCATCTTGAATTTTGGTACTTGCAGATAGGTGTTCAGAACTGAAAGATCCAGAATGGGTCTCCATGCTTTGTCCTTTCTTGGGACTAGAAAGAGTCTTGAGTAAAATCCTTGTCCTTGCTCCTGTGTAGGTACCTGTTGAATGGCTCTCATGTTCATGAGAGCTGTAATTTGTTTTTGTGCCTCTGCCCATTGATTTGATGGCAGGTTTGGCATTCCTTTGATCCTTGGTAAGGTATGAAAGTAGAATCTGTATCCCTGAGAGGCAATGTTTAGAACCCATTTGTCTTTTGTGATGATGTGCCAGTTGTCTGCAAAAAATGCTAGTTTCCCTCCCAAGGGAGTTGCCAGGAGAGATTTGTTTTGAGGAAAGAGTCATTGTGTTTGTCTTCTGCTAGCTTGGGGCCTGTCTTCTCCTCCTTTCTGGGTAGCAGAACCCTATTGGTGAGGTTTGTAAGGGCCCTGTGACTGACCTCTGCCCCTTGGGCGTCTGTATTTGCCCCACTGTGATCTGTCTGAAGCTGGAAAGGACCAGTGTTTTTGTTGGCCAGTTTCTGCTGAAACGAGGGGGTTGTACCTGCCAAAAATCCTTGACCGTTTGCATAGATTTTGCCTTATCCTCCATTTTCTTTAAAACCTCTTCTGCTTTGACACCAAATAATACATCCTGCTGTAAAGGTGCATCCAATAATTTTGCTTTAACATGGTCAGGGAGGGTTTGTTCTTTTAACCAAGCATGTCTATGTATGACAGAACCAGTAACAGCTGCTCTACAGGAAGCTTCCAATGAATCAAATCCGCATTGTAAAGTATGTTTGCCCACTTGTTCAGCTGCATGCAACAGATCCTGCATTTCCTTGAATTCAGATTGTTCTGAATGTGTGCTCATTTTTTGTTTTAACTGAGACATTAGGAATTGCTAATATTTCAACATGTGAAACTGACAATTTAATGCTCTCATAACCAGAGTTGCTCAGGTGTATATTTTCTTTCCCTATCTATCTAGGGCTCTGGAATCCCTTTCAGAGGGCACAGGATTTTTAGCCATAGAAGCTTTTGCTCCCTTAGGACCCTGGGAAATTGTTTCTGGGTCAGCTACAGGGCTTTTATAAAGGAATGTGTGTGAGTCAGGTACTCTGTAGTATCTGTCTGGTTTGGCTGGAGCAGGAGGGTAGAGAGTCTGGATTTAAACTAGACTCCAAGTAAACATCATCCATAATATCTAAAACAGGAGGGATAGCAAGAGGTCTGTGCTGGGGTAGTAAAAGGAACTCTCGGAGCCTTTTCTTAGAATCTGAGTAATCCTGGCCTTCCCAGTGGAAATGTTCCCTCATGGTATGTAAAGTTTCCCCAAAGGAGTAGTCTTCAGGGGGAGATGCTGAGGGAATAGAGTCTTCAGCATCAGAGTCTTCATAAGGTGGAATAGTGTAATCTTGTTCCTCAGAAGAATCTGAGGAGAGTGAAACCTGGTCAGAGGATGCAAAATCCTCCTCTTGTCTTGGTCTTTTATCAGGAGAGGGATGGGAACCCCTGATAAGGTTAATCAAATCTTCAGCCATCTTAAGCATCTGTTTCTTAGGCATGGGGCCTTGAACTGTAGACTGATGTACAGTTTTCTTAGGTTTTAAAAGAGTTTTAAGCTTAGCATAAGATTTAATGGTGAGTGTAGTCAGTCTGAAGACACATTCTGCAACCGAAGGTGTGTCCACTGCACCGGTGTCTACTTCTGCTCCGGTGTCGGTAGATGGCTGTGACGGCCTAGTAGGCTCTGCTTGGGAATCCGCAGCTGTCTGTGGTTCCAGTTCTGCAGTCGTCAGGGGCTGCGTAGGCGCCTCACTGAAAACTGGAGAACCGGCGACAGGCCCAGCTGAGGCCTTGGAGTCTGGCTTGTTCCTAGGCTGCCTGTCCTTATCCTTGCGTTTTTTTAAGTTTGGCGGTCGTCGGCTGCTCCGACGGCATGATATAATTAAATTTCCTACCAAAGAAATGCCGTGCGAAGATAAAACGGCACTTGATAGTTCATTTATTAAACCTAGCGCAAAACCGACAACCTGTGACGCCGTGGTCTGGGCCTAGGCAAGGAATACAATAGGAGTGGAAGTCCTTATGAGGTATTTGCTTCCCACAAGAAATGCAATTGTTAACTTTTTCTGACATCAGAATGAGGCAAAAAAATGTTCCCCAACGGGGTACTTAGCTTTATTGAAGACTTCGGACTGAAATACAAATCGAAAATCTCGGGTGTCGGCCGACCGGCACTTGCGAACTGCTTCTGCTTCGGGCACCGCGCGGCAAGAAAGACTGAAGAAAATGGTGTCGGATGCCTCTTATATACCCCTGGCGCACTGACGTCAGGGAAGAAGCGACAGCAACCGACGCCGGACCAAGACTTTGGAATTCGGGCCGACTGCGGGACCCCCTGACGGCAGGATAACCCAAGTGTGATGACTGCAGCAGAGTAACACAATGAACATCATGTATGTATATATTTTATTTTATTTATTTAACATTTGTTAACTGGTAAAGTTCAACTTGGAATGAGCCAATTTTCAGTAGAGGCCTGGGGAGAAACGCTCCATATGCATGTCTTTGTAATGTGGGAGGAAACTGGAGCACCCGGAGGAAACCCACACGAATGCAGAGAGGACACGCAGACTCCGCACAGAAGGCACCCAGCCGAGAATCGAACTGGAGAACCTCTTACTGTGAGGTGACAACGCTTCCGCTGCACTCTGTTTACAGATTTTGTACATTTTGTTCTAATCCTGAATACCCCCCCCCCCCCCCCATGGGTGAGAACAGTCCACTGTGATCTTGTTGCCTATAATGCATTGAGAAGGAACAGATTGTGAGATTAATTCATGCTAGTCTCTCCTGTCATATCAAATTTCCATTCACTTAGAATGGAATCAGTGAGAAATACTAATAAGAATGATGATCTTCCATAAAAGTGCAAGTACTCTGACAGCTTTCTTTCTTGTAATTCTGATACACATTCTGTAAAAGTGTTTTCTGATATGTAAACAAGCATCTAAAGTTGGTTCCTTGTATGCAACTCATATACAAGATGCATGCATGTCTCTAGAAGGTATTCTGCATGACTATGGCCTGTAAAAAGGAAAGACATTTCAGATGAAAGAACTGCATGAGCAACATAAATAAATAGACTGAATGAATGAATGAATGAATGAATGAATTAATTAATATATAAATAAATAAATAACAAGAAATACAAAAGGCCCGTCCTAACTTCTTCCATAGTGCCCACACCCACCAGCATATGGGTGTATAGTTTTAAATATGCCAATGCCTAGCTAAAGGAAGTTGCAGGTTATAGTTTCATAGTATAGTACTAGGCTATCTGCCCTGGGGCATTTATAAGCCAAGCCAAAGTGTATGTGGCTTTCGCCATCCCATGTAATGATACAAAAGTGTACAATTTAAATTAAATTTAGTTTACTGTGCCTCTATCTAGCAATGACACAGAGATGACCCCCGGGGTAAACCTACGATCACCCATCCATTCGTCCAGATTTCTCTTGAAGAGAGTCAGTGAGGGGCTCTGCCTAACATGGACAGATATCCTGTTCCAGAGTGCGGGAAGCCTCTGGGTTATGAATCTGTCCCTCCAGCATGTCCTATTCATATTTGTGCTGAGGTTTAGATCTTTAGCTCTCGTGGCTCTGATGGATTTGTATTTTTTGAGGTGGAGCATGTCCATTAATTCTGAATTGGACATGGCCTTGTACGTAAGGCACAGATCACCTCTGAGCAGGCGGTATGCTACTGAATAGAGCTGGAGCTTTTTCAGTCTGGCAGCATATGACATATGCTGGAGACCCTTGATCCTCTTGGTAAGGTACTTTTGGGGTCTCTCCAGCTGCTGCTGGTGCCGGGTGAGGTACATACCAAATGGGGCATTGTACTCAATCATAGGCCTGATAAGGGAAGAATATAAGGGTACAATGACATCCTTTGATCTGGATGTGAATCCCTTCATGATAAGGTGGGCAAGGTAGGTCTTTCTAACCACTTTGGCGATGTGGGTGTCAAATGAGAGGTCACTGTCAACTTGGGTCCCCAGGTCTCTGATTACTTTTTCCGTACTTAATGGATTACCACCAATGTGGTAATTTGTGGGTACTTTGTTTTTTCCAAAGGGGATGACTATACATTTTTTGGCATTTAGTTTAAGGCCATGACTCTGGCACCAGTCGTCTGTTTCTGTGAGGCCCTTCTGGAGGATGCATGTGTCAGCTGGTGTATCGACTGTGGCGCCTAGTTTGCAGTCGTCTGCGAACTTTGTCAGCCACATCCCCCCTATGTTTGCCTGCACATCTGAGAAATAAATGCCGAACAAGAGGGGTCCCAAGACAGAGCCCTGTGGGACTCCACTTGTGACTGGCTTAGAGTCTGACATAGCTCCAGCTATTCTGACTTTGTGGGTTCTGTCCTTTAGCCAGTTTGCAAACCATCTTGTGACAAACGGGTTTACATTTAAGCTGTTGAGCTTGTCTATGATGCCTGAGTGGAGTATTGTGTCGAAGGCTTTTCCAGATCCAGGTAGGCTGTATGAACTGCTTTGCCTTCATCGATGGCTCTAGTGACTGTTTCAAAAAAGTCCACCAGGTTTAAAAGACAGGATCTGCCTTTTACAAAGCCGAACTGGGTAGAGTCAATTGTCTGTAGGTCCCCAATGTCTTTGTTTATGAGTTCCATAATGATCCTTTCCATAGCTTTGCAGACCAGGCTGGTCAAGTTTATGGAGCGGTAGTTTCCAGAGTCTGTAGAGGTGCCACCTTTGTGGAGTGGGACCACTGTAGCTGTACGCCAGTGTTCAGGGACGTATCCTGTAGCAAGGCTAAGATTGAACAGCGTTCTTATGTGCGGGTTTAGCTCCTCTAGGAGTTCACGTAGCACGCAACCCGGAACACCGTCAGGTCCCATGGATGCTGTATTTTTAGCTTTGCTGAGGGCAGCTCTCACCGGGACGTCTGAAATTTCAGGGAGGTTGCATTCAGCTACAATTTCTAGAAGTGTCCGAGTGAAGACATCATAGAGACTTGTAAGCCATCCACACAAAGTATATGAACTGTTATAGAGCATTCTGAGAAACATCCAACCATTGTATTTACAGAACTGAAGAAATATATATATTTTTCTAGAGTTTATGTGTTCAGATGTAATTGGTAAACAATAGTTAGAAAAAAATCTTTCAAACCCAACCATCAGGAATTCTCTGACTTCAGGACAGTTAAGTTAAAACTGGAGACTATGGATCCAGAAACTTGACTTATTCCTCAGTGTGACTGAAACAACAATGGAATCTGAAACGTTATGGTCAGTCACATTTTTGCATGTAACTGGAGAAAAAGCCCAGTAGTTAAGGACACAGAGCCCTACAGACACACTCGATGCTTATGTTAATGAGCTGAAGAATCTAGCCAAAGACTATGAGCTTGGGGAGTTGCATGATTCATTAATAAGAGACAAAATACTTTCTGATAGAAGAATTAATCCAGCAAGGGGCATAAATGATCAAAAATGATCAAGCTTTTATGAGAAGACTTAGCCCGATCAGAAACACTGAAGAGAGTGAAATTACAAGAACATAGAAGTATTAACTCAGGAAATGGATATGAAGAATTTTGAGAAATAAAGCGTGAACATTTTGCAACAGCAAAACTAATGAGGTGCAGAATAAGTTTTAGAGGCTGTGTTATAAAGAATTATTTGCAAATATATATAAAAATTTATTTATTGAACATTTGTTTACCGGGAAAGTCTGACTCAGAATGAGCCAATTTTCAGCGGAGGCCCGGGGAGAAACACTCCAGACACGTCTTTGTAACAAATGAAAATGGTATACTCAAAATATTTTGCAGTTTGTTGAACAGAAATATGAAAATGAGCTGCTAGGTCTAGAAATATTATTAGAAACAGTGGGACAAAAATGCAGGTCAGACTGGTGGCAAGAAGTGTTGAGAATTAATGAAAGAGATGTTGAATTTAAAGTAGAAATGCAGCATTGGAAAAAGCATGTGTCACAATCCCAAAAAATTGATTTGGGTAGCCACGTGATATTTCAAAGGCCATGATTTAATGGTAGAATTAGAGCAGGCTATGTACGAGGACCTAATGACACAAGTAGAAACAGTGTTTAGACTCATAGAGGGGTAGCAAGCGGGAGTGGGTGTGCAACAGGACTCAACTCTGAGCCCACTGCTGTTCCTACTAGTGATGGACTATTGTAAATAGGTCACAGGGACAGATAAATAAGTTGCTGTAGTCAGATGATGTGACTTTACAAGCCGACTCTGAACAAGACAATCAGCTGATGATAGGCGACAAGAATGCAAAACTGAAGGCAAATGGTTTGAAACTGAGTACAGACAAGACAGTCATTATGGCAGCACATGGAGAAAATCAGAAAAAGAAGAAAATTAAAATAGAACAGAAATAATAGTGGAACACATTAACAACTTCAAGTATCTGGAATAGGTGGATGAGGAGAAGGAAACATGAATGGGGTAGTCAAAGCTAGAATCAGAGGTGATACAGCCAAGTGGCAGAGAATAGCAGTGGGTAGTGTGAGACAGAACAATGTCAAAGAAGGTGAAAAGTAAGGTGCACAAAACACCGGTGTGATAAGTATTTCTGTATGGCACAAACTTGTGGGAGTGAAGGCAGAGCAGTTAAGGATGCTTGACGTGATGGGGATGAAGTACCTGGATGCACACTGTGAAAAATACAAAAAAAAGTAGACATCAGAGCAGAAGCCAAAGAAGACGCAGTTGTAGAGAAGGTCAAAGAAAAAGTACAGTTTTGTACCTACCATAAATGTAGATGTCCGATAGGTATGCATCTGCAGTCATCACATATGGGTTGTCCTGCCTCAGGCAGCCCTTCGGTCGGCCGGATTCCAAAGTCTGGGTCTGGCCTCGGCTGATGTCGCACTTTCCCCGACATCAGAGCGTCTGGGGTATAAAAGCATCAGCCTACGCCATTTTCCTTGCCCCAGATGCCAGGTGCCCTCTAAGGAAGGCTAAAATTTGGAGAGATGCATTTTAAAAACAAATCCAAACATGCACAGTACTATAAAAACAAATACACCATAATAGATCCCCCCAGCTAGCTATAAGAGGGGTAAGTACCCATGAAATATACCACAGAGGGGAAGGAGGGAGGGTAAACCTGACTGCAGATGCATACCTATCGGACATCTACATTTATGGTAGGTACAAAACTGTACTATGTCCTTCAAGGATGCATCTGCAGTCATCACATATGGGTAGAATACCATAGCCAATCTGGGGGTGGAGGTACTAAGTAAAGGATTGTGTAACTAAAATACCCTGCAGGACTGCCGTAGCAAAGCCTGCTCTGGATCTGGAGTATAAAGGTAAATTGTAATGCTTGGCAAATGTATGCACGGAGCTCCATGTAGCAGCTTCTAAAATGTCCTTGGTAGCCACCCCTCTTAGGAAGGCTGTGGAGGTGGCTGTGGCTCTCGTGGAATGAGGTCTAATGTTAGCTGGCACAGTCTTTCCATGAAAGGAGTAACAAAAACGAATGCAATTTCCTATCCATTTTGAAATTGTCTGTTTGGAAATTGCTTTTCCTTGTGCCCCAGCAGCATATGCTATAAACAACTGGTCAGTCTTTCTGTAACTTTTAGTTCTGTCCAAGTAGTAGTGCAACTGTCTGTGTACGTCCAGGGTGTGCAGAAGTTTTTCCCCTTTATTTTGTGGTTGTGGGAAGAATGTAGGCAAGTGAATAGCTTGGTTCAAAGATACCCTGGATACCACCTTTGGCATAAATATAGGATTGGTTCTCAATGAAACTCTGTCCTGATGAAAAATAAGAAATGGCTGTACTGCCATTAGAGCGTGTAACTCAGATACTCTTCTTGCTGAGGTTATGGCCAGAAGGAAGGCAGTTTTCCAAGACAGAAACTGTAGATCTGCAGATGCTGCTGGTTCAAAGGGAGGAAGTGTTTGTTTTTCCCAACACGAAGCTAAGGTCCCAAGTAGGTAGAGGTGGTTTCCTTGGAGGATTGATGTTTTTGATTCCTCTTAGAAACTGTCTCAGGAGAGGATGAGAGAAGACAGGTGGATCAACATTGCATTCTGCTGAAATTGCTGAGGCATGTATCTTAATGGAAGGGTAAGACAGGCCATTGTGGAACAGTTCTGCCAAATATTCCAGTATATGCGCCATGTTCATCACTGTCGCATCTAGGCCCTTTGTTGTGTTCCAAGTGTGAAATCTTTTCCACTTTGCTGAATATGCCTTCCTTGTGGAAGGCCGGCGAGCTTCCATAATAATATCCTTCACTCTCTGGGATAGCTTATCCTGAGGAGGAGTCAAGGTATTCTCCAGGCAGTTAGTTGCAAGGTTTTCAGGTTGGAATGCAGAGTCTTGAAATTGTGCTGTGTCAGTAGAAGTGGCCATAGGGGGAGAGGCCACAGTTTCGTCTGTGACATGCTCTTTAACAGTGGGTACCAGTGCTGTCTTGGCCAGTTTGGAGCTATCAGAATCACCCTGGGCTGCTGTGTTCTGATCTTCAGTAAGACCTTGGTAATTAATGGGAGAGGTGGAAAAGCATACACTGTTAGAGCTTTCCAGCTGAAAGAGAGAGCGTCCACTTTCCATGCTTGTGGGTGGTATGTCCTTGAGCAGAATTTCTTCAGCTGATGATTGTGGGGGGAGGCGAACAGATCTATTTCCGGCCTTCCCCATGATTGTGTTATGAGTAAGAAGATGTCTGGGTGCAGCATCCATTCATGTGCATCCATGGTATTTCTGCTTAAGCTGTCTGCCAGTATATTGTCTTTCCCTGGCACGAACTGGGACTGCAGCTGTATATTGAGTTTCAAGGAAAGTTCCCATAGATTCATTGCCAGTCTGCAAAGAGGGTAGGAATGGGTGCCTCCTTGCTTGTTTATGTACCACATAACTGTGGTGTTGTCTGTCCTTATGAGTAGGTGGCCTTGATGAAGAAAAAGTTTGAAGGCCTCGATTATGTATCACTGCCAGCATTTCCTTTTGGTTTATGTGCATGCGTAGCTCTCTTTGTGACCATAGCCCTTGGATACATCTGCCCTCCATGTGTGCTCCCCAACCTTGGTCTGAAGCATCCGTAGTGATGGTTTGGTTGGCTCTTGGCTTGCTGAAGGGCAACCCACTGTTCGACTGGCAGGCTTGAGCCCACCACAGAAATTCCTTTTGGAGGCATGGAATGAGTGGGATCAAAGTTTCTAAACTGTGACTGTGCTGAGTCCATACACTCCTTAGGTACCATTGTAATTTTCTCATATGCAGCCTTGCTTGTGGAATCAGAAGAATGCAAGATGCCATGTAACCCAGGGCCTGCAGGATTTTCCTTGCAGTCAGCTGAGTTTGTCTTGTCAGATTCTTGAAGTAATCCGGTAGTTGTTTTTGTTTTCTTCTGTGAGAAAGGCCATTTGGGTGGTTGTGTCTAGATCCGCACCCAGAAAAGTTATTCTTTGGGATGGAACAAGTCTTGATTTGTGGATGTTGACTGTATATCCCAAGGCCTGCAGTAGGTGGATGGCATAATCCAAGTCCTTTAACAAAGTTTGCTTGCTGTCCGCTTGTATAAGGCAGTCGTCCAGATATGGGTAAATTTGAATCCCTGAAGTCTGCAGTGTGCAATTACTGATGCCAGGCATTTTGTGAATACTCTGGGCAGTAGATAAGCCAAAGGGCAATGCTGAGAATTGATAATGCTCTGACCCTGCAAGAAATCTGAGGTGTCTTCTGCAACTTTGTCTGATAGGGACATGCAGGTATGCCTCCTTGAGGTCTAGAGTCACCAGCCAAGACCCCTTGCCCAGCATGGGAAAGAGTTGTTGTAGAGTCAGCATTTTGAATTTTGGCACAATGAGGTAAGTATTCAGTGAGGACAAGTCGAGAATAGGCCTCCATTGATTTTCTTTTCTTGGAACAAGGAATAATCTGGAGTAAAATCCTTGGCCTTGTTCTGAAAGAGGTACCTTTTCTATAGCTTTCATTTGTATTAAGCTGGAAATTTGTTTCAAAGCCTCTGCCCTCTGATTTGGTGGCAGGTCTGGCATGCCTTTTCTTTTTGGCAATGTGTGGAAATGTAACCTGTATCCTTTGTCTATTATTTGCAGTGTCCATGTGTCCCTTGTAATGCTGTGCCAATGTTTTGAAAATAAAGAAAGCTTTCCGCCCAAAGGTGCTTCTAATTGAGCCCTGGTCGGCGGAGTCAAAACAAAGTCATTGAGTCTGTCCTGGTGTAGCAGTTGTAGTCCCTGCACTACCTCTCTGGTTGGGAGGCTGCCATTGACGGCCTCTGTAGGAGCCTCTAGCTTGCCCTCTACCTCTGGCACGCCTATTCCTGCCTCTCTGAGATCTGTCTGAGTACGGAAAAGACCAATTCTTAGTAGGCCAATTAATGCTGAATCTCGGTGGTTGGACTTGCAGAAAGTCTTTGACTGTTTGCACAGATTTTGCCTTTTCTTCAAATTTCTTTAAGACCTCTTGAGCCGTGGAACCAAATCATTTTTGCTTTTCCATAGGAGCATCCAAAAGCTTAGCCTTAACATGGTCTGGCAGAGATTGTTCCTTCAGCCAGGCATGCCTACGTATGACTGCACCTGTCATAGCTGACCTACATGAAGCTTCAAATGCATCATAACCACACTGCAAGAAATGGTTACTAACCTGCTGGGAGTTATGTACCAGATCCTGAAGGGATTTGCGATCAAGGGGTTCAGAAGAAGACAGTTTCTTATGCAATTCATCTAACAAATACTCTTGGTACTGTATCATATGAAATTGACAATTTAATGCCCTCATGGAAAGAGTTGCAGAAGTATACACTTTTTTACCCCATCTCTCTAAAGCTCTGGACACCCTTTCAGAGGGTAGAGTATTTCTAGCAGTGGCAGCTGCAACCCCTTTTGGTCCCTGGGAAATAGTTTCTGGATTAGCAGAGTGGGCCTTGTACAGGTGTAGATGTGAGTCCGGGACCCTGTAGTACCTATCAGGTTTGGCAGGAGCCAGAGGGAGAGAGTCAGGGGTTGTACTAGCATCAGAGTACACATCATCAATGACATTCAAAACAGGAGGTATAGCTAAAGCCCTATGCTGAGGTAAATGTAAAAAGGTCCTTAATCTCTTTCTAGAATCAGAGAATTCCTGACCCTGCCATTGAAAATGTTCTCTCATAGAGTGTAATGTCTCTCCAAAGGAAAACTCTTCAGGAGGGGAGGCCGAGGGAATAGATTCTTCAGCATCAGAATCCTTGTAGGCCGAATAATGCTCCTCCTGGTGGTCTGACAGAGTAGAGCCATCAGAGGACTCATCTGAGGAGTGGAGGTCAGAGGGCTCAACCCTGGGCCTTTTGTCTGGAGGTGGTTGCGAGCCCCTGTCCGGAAGAGGTTGAGAACCCCTAATTAAGGAGATAAGGTCCTCTGCTAAGCTAAGAATCTGTGAGCCAGTAGAGGGTCTCTGAGAGGTAACCTTGGGAGGCAAAGCTTTAGAAAGTTTAGCAGCTTTAGCCCTAGAGAAAGCCTTAATGGACATGGATGCAGGAGGTCTGGCTGCACCACGTGCAGGAGTAGATTTGTCTAAAGGAATGGTGTCGGGAGGTTCCTGGACACCAATTTCAGTAGGTAATTCAATAACCGACTCGGCCGGGGCCTCCAGGGCCGAGGTAGTCGGTTGTGTGGTTTCGGTAATCAGAAGTACCAAGGACTCAGTTTCAGCTGAGACCAAGATACTCGCGGTAGGCCTGACCGTGGTTTCAGCCGAAACCGCGGCCCGTGTGTGTCAGTCCTTGTCCTTCCGTTTCTTAACTAAATGCGAAGTCGGAGTCTCCGACGGCATCTTGTAAGCAAAACTAGCCCCAAAGAATTCCTCTGCAAACTCCGACCGACGTCTAAGAGTTCGTCGGTTGAAGGAAGCACAGGCTGAACAGGCCGAGACGTCGTGGTCTGGGCCTAGGCAGGGGAGGCAGTAAGAGTGGAAATCCTTATGAGGTATTTGTTTCCCACAAGTTAAACAATTATTAACTTTATCTGACATCGGCTGAGGCAAGAAAGAGTCCCCAACGGAGTACTTAGCTTTTTCGAAGTCTTCGGTAGCTGAATCACAGGAGCTGGCCGACCGGCACTTGCGAACTGCTTCTGCTTCGGGCACCACGCGGCAAGAAAGACTGAGAAAAATGGCGTTGGCTGATGATTTTATACCCCAGACGCTCTGACGTCGGGGAAAGTGCGACATCAGCCGAGGCCAGACCCAGACTTTGGAATCCGGCCGACCGAAGGGCTGCCTGAGGCAGGACAACCCATATGTGATGACTGCAGATGCATCCTTGAAGGACATCAGATTATGGTGGTTCAGTCACATGTGCATAAAAGCAGAAGATGACTTGGTAAAGTTGATCTGGAGACATAGGCAAAAGACAAGAGGAAGTAAGGATGCCCAGTTAATAGATGGTTTGGAGTACATGAGAAAATAGCACAAACAGTCACAGATGGAACGCCGAGGCTTGCAGGCAGTGAATGACTGCCGTATCACAAAAAACAGTTCAAAAGCAGTTCAATCACGGCAACGTGAGCTTCAAAGAAGCTTCAAATAAACCACGAACACAACTCAGATATAATACCAGTGAAGGCAAAACAGGTAACCATAAATGTGCAGATAAACTTCAAATCCAAGGACACATAAGCCACGAGCTCTATAATTTGAACGTTCTTTATTCAGTGAGCGCTTTCACCCCAGGCGGGTTTCTTCAGACTGTATAAAGAGTTAATTACAACACAGCCTATAAATACTCAGTAAAATCAGGTGATTAATTAATTAAATCAATTTAAACACTATACAAGGCTAAAAACTAACATTACAAACTATTTGTGTGTGATAAGTAAAACTAGCATGTAAAAACATATATATAAAAATATACATTTAAGTATACTGAAAAGACAGAATGAACTAGAATTATTTAAAAAAAAATCAAAGAACTGTGAATAAATCATTTCACCACCTTCCTGATCCTTCTCTTTTTAAGAAAAGGTTGAAGGCTAACCTTATTCACAATGATTTATTCACAGTTCTTTGATTTTTGATTTTTGTAGGAGGTAACATTGATTTTTGTAGGAGGTAACATCCATTTTTAATTCTTATTGTTAGTCAATATTGGTTAGTTCTTACCATTATGAATCTAGGAACATTGACTCTAATCTGGTTGAAGCATACACATATTTATTTGTAACATTTTTTACGTTTTAGTTTTTATACATTGGTATTTCCTATGCAATGTAGCATCATCTAGTGGATAGTTGATGTAAGTACATAATTGCATGAAATGTTTGTATGGAGCTCATAGAGTTATGTGTTTTAAATAATTCTAGTTCATTCTGTCTTTTCAGTATACTTAAATGTATATTTTTATATATATGTTTTTACATGCTAGTTTTACTTATCACACACAAATAGTTTGTAATGTTAGTTTTTAGCCTTGTATAGTGTTTAAATTGATTTAATTAATTAATCACCTGATTTTACTGAGTATTTATAGGCTGTGTTGTAATTAACTCTTTATACAGTCTGAAGAAACCCGCCTGGGGTGAAAGCGCTCACTGAATAAAGAACGTTCAAATTATAGAGCTCGTGGCTTATGTGTCCTTGGATTTGAAGTTTATCTGCACATTTATGGTTACCTGTTTTGCCTTCACTGGTATTATATCTGAGTTGTGTTCGTGGTTTATTTGAAGCTTCTTTGAAGCTCACGTTGCCGTGATTGAACTGCTTTTGAACTGTTTTTTGTGATACGGCAGTCATTCACTGCCTGCAAGCCTCGGCGTTCCATCTGTGACTGTTTGTGCTGATTACTTTACATTTACGGAACGCTGTCCTTACGTTGGAGCTTTTGCTGTTGGTATTACATGAGAAAATACCTGTACAGTCAGGCATGACTGTCAAAGAAGGTAGAATAATGACACTGAACAACGAGTGGTGGTGACAGCTGTGACCCCATGACCCCATGTAATAAAATGGGACAAACTGGGGGAGTGTTCATGATGATGATGATGATGATGACATGCATATACTACGTTTGAAAAGTGCCTGCTAACATGTGATTTAAGAACAGGAAGCATAAAATCCTGTGTCACACTGTAGCAATTGAAGAAGCTAATGCAAATTACATCTTCAGTTTTTTTTTTGTAAAAAAAAAGAAATAAAATTACACATAAAATATCCTGAATACTATACACAGCCATAAGCTCGGAAGCCTTCACAATTATGATAACTTATTTACATACTTAATGAAGATTGTGAGAAGAATATTCTACATATATAAACAAATTCTGATGCTATGTCTATGATACTTTCTCCAATGGATCTGTCTTGAATGGAAAGCTTAGCCCTCAGTAAGAAACAACTGCAGACAACAGAATGAGTGAACAGTATAGTTACTGTTGTAAAGTAAGTCAAGATTAGCATCTGAATTGAACCAGATGATTTGAATAAATGTATTAAAAATCACTGCTGATTGCTCACAGATGAAGGAGTGGTTTCAATGAAGTGAAACGATAAAACCTTTTCAGTACTTAAATGCAAACTAGGGACCTGGCAGATAAAGTTAAAAGCTGAACGCCTGAAATGATACCCATATAACATGCCATTAGGATTCATCATGCACCATATGTGTTCAGAGATGATTAATTAGTATACGGCTAGACATAAGAACATTATAAGAGACTGATACAACCGATAAGATAACAATTTAAAATTAAAAAGGAGTAAATCTAAAATAAAAGTGACAAGTCTGAAAGCTGTGGGCCATTTATTAAAGTCAGAGGAATGATTCCTGATATTGAAAGTATAAATATATTTGTCCAAATGCCAAAGCCAAGGGGTTAGCAGTCTTTACAAATATTTCTAGGAATGCAGCATATTGCACAGCTTGTACATAAAATCTCTGATATTTATTTATTTACTTATTTATTTATTTACATTTGTTGGCCAGGAGTGTCCGACTGGACGTAGGTCCATTTTCAGCAGAGGCCAGGGGAGAAAAGCTCCACAGTTAAAATAAACAGACAGTAGTTACATTGGATTACATAGCGATTAACAATTTAACATAGCAATTACTTACAACATATTTACAGATGAAGAACATAGTACATCAGTAGACAACTAGAATCTTTATCTGTGAAGTACATAATAGACATTAACAAATGTTACAATAAGAAGTTCCTGCTGTATAGTAAGTACTAGGCTTATGAGCATCTGAGCTTGCTATAATCAAGGTAGTTAGTGGGGTGGAAAGAAAGGTAGTGGTTGGATGGGGTGGGTGATATTAGAGTGGGAGTTGCAAGGGCATAGCCAGCATGTTTTTAGGTGCGCTTTTAGTAAAGTTTTGAAGTGGGTGCGTGATGGTACGGAAGTAATTGTGGGTGGGAGGGAGTTCCATAATTTGGCTATGGTGCAAGAGAATAGTGCTTCACCAGCAGAGTTATTGGCTTTAGTGATCTACAAGTGATTTTTGTTGCTGGACCTTAGTGGTCTGGTGGTGCGATAGGGTTGGAGTAGATTCTGGAGGGATGGGACATTTAGTGGAATGTTTGCTAGTTTGCGGGCGAGTGAGAGTTGATACCATTGAAGGAGGTGAGGGAGTTCAGGCCAGCCCAGTTCAGCAAGTGACAGACTGGTGACTACGGTAGGATGCCCCTGTGGCAAATTTGGCAATTTTGTTCTAGCAGGTCTCTAGCTTGTTTAGATCGCATTGCCTTAGGTTGGTATACATTGGAGAGGCATAAAGTAGGGTGGAGATAAGGTGGGAATTTGCTATTGAAATCTTTGCTGCTTTGGTGAGAAGTTGCTTATTTCTGTATAATGCTCCTAGTTTTTGTGGACTTTTTATGGTCATGGATATGTGAATATCAGATTTCAGTTTGTCTATTTCCACTCCTAGCAATTTGGTGTGTTCAGTTGGTATATAGTGGGTTGTCTTTTGCTGTGATAAAGTGAGAGTTGTTTTGAGTATGTTTGGTGGGTTGGAAGATAAGTAGTTTGGTTTTGTTTGGGTTGAGTATTAATGGGGCATCAGATAACCAAGTTTCAACAGAGGAAAAGGCTTCCTTTGTGACTTTTTGCAGTTTGGGTAGGGACTGGGCTGAGCAGATGATGGTTGAATCATCTGCATATTGTATGAGTGTGCCATGTTTGGTGGCAGAGGCTAGATTACTGGTGAAAACAGAGAAGAGTAGGGGTCCAAGGATGGATCCTTGGGGAACCCCTATGTTACAATAATGTTACAATAAGAAGTTCCTGCAGTATAGTAAGTACTAGCCTTATGAGCATCTGAGCTTGCTATAATCAAGGTAGTTAGTGGGGTGGAAAGAAAGGTAGTGGTTGGATGGGGTGGGTGATATTAGAGTGGGAGTTGCAAGGGCATAGCAAGCATGTTTTTAGGTGCGCTTTTAGTAAAGTTTTGAAGTGGGTGCGTGATGGTACGGAAGTAATTGTGGGTGGGAGGGAGTTCCATAATTTGGCTATGGTGCAAGAGAATAGTGCTTCACCAGCAGAGTTATTGGCTTTAGTGATCTACAAGTGATTTTGTTGCTGGATCTTAGTGGTCTGGTGGTGCGATAGGGTTGGAGTAGATTCTGGAGGGATGGGACATTTAGTGGAATGTTTGCTAGTTTGCGGGCGAGTGAGAGTTGATACCATTGAAGGAGGTGAGGGAGTTCAGGCCAGCCCAGTTCAGCAAGTGACAGACTGGTGACTACGGTAGGATGCCCCTGTGGCGAATTTGGCAATTTTGTTCTAGCAGGTCTCTAGCTTGTTTAGATCGCATTGCCTTAGGTTGGTATACATTGGAGAGGCATAAAGTAGGGTGGAGATAAGGTGGGAATTTGCTATTGAAATCTTTGCTGCTTTGGTGAGAAGTTGCTTATTTCTGTATAACGCTCCTAGTTTTTTGTGGACTTTTTTATGGTCATGGATATGTGAATGTCAGATTTTAGTTTGTCTATTTCCACTCCTAGCAATTTGGTGTGTTCAGTTGGTATATAGTGGGTTGTCTTTTGCTGTGATAAAGTGAGAGCTGTTTTGAGTATGTTTGGTGTGTTGGAAGATAAGTAGTTTGGTTTTGTTTGGGTTGAGTATTAATGGGGCATCAGATAACCAAGTTTCAACAGAGGAAAAGGCTTCCTTTGTGACTTTTTGCAGTTTGGGTAGGGACTGGGCTGAGCAGATGATGGTTGAATCATCTGCGTATTGTATGAGTGTGCCATGTTTGGTGGCAGAGGCTAGATTACTGGTGAAAACAGAGAAGAGTAGGGGTCCAAGGATGGATCCTTGGGGAACCCCTAGGGAGACAGGTAGTTGGGGAGATATGTCATTCTGCCGTACAACAGATTGTTGGCGGTCAGACAGGTAACTCTGAAACCAGTTGGTGACTGAATGAGAGAAGGATAGGTTATTGAGGACAGAGATAAATTGTTTGTGTGGGACCAAGTCAAATGCTTTAGATAGGTCTAGGAAAGTAGCAGAGGAGAGATGGCCATTGTTTTTATGCTGAAGGATAGTGTTAGTAAAGGAGAATAAGGCAGTGGTGGTGCTATGGTTTGGTCAGAAATCATGCTGAGTATTGGAAAGGAGGTTGTGAGTAAGGAGGTAGTCTGAGACCTGAGAGTGTATGCATCTCTCTAGCATTTTGGAGAGTGGAGAGAGAATAGCTATGGGGCGGTAAATGGTTAGTTCTTTGGAGGATCCGCCTTTGTGGAGGGGAATTATATGTGATAATTTCCACAGTGTGGGCACGTAACTTTCTGACAGAGATCGGTTAATCAAGATGGATACTGGGTAGGTCAGAGCATCAGCTGTGATTTGTAGGTATTCACGTGGGAGGCTGTCTGCTGCTAATTTGGTGGGCTTAAGTTTAGTTAAGAGTTTTTTTTATGTTGGAGGTAGGTACAGTAGAAAAAGAGAAGGCAGTGGGGAGATTACTAGTTGAAGGTGTGGGTTGGAGGGGAGGGGGGTTGTGTTGTTTAGCTAGTGACAGTATGGTTTGTGTGAAGTGTGTGTTGAATGAGGCAGCAATATTTTCTGAGGAGTGAGGGATGTTAGGAGGAGGGGTACTGACTTTACCTGGGTAGAGGATGGAGTTTATGGAGGACCAGAATTGTTTGGGGCTGTGTTGTGAGGAGTCTAGGACAGACTGGTAGTATTGGAATTTGTCCTGTTTTATTAGCTTTTTGACTCTATTGCATAGTTCTAGGAATTTCTGTCTAGTTGAGGGGGTTTTGGTTTTGCGCCAATGCTCCCAGGTTTTATCCCTGTTTTTCATTTCTGACTTAGTGGTTTTCTGTAGCCATGGGGAGGGTTGTGCTTTGGTTCTGGAAAGTCTTATGGGGGCATGGTAATTAAGGATGCTCAGGAAGGTTGTATTAAAAAATTCAACTGCGTCATCAAG
The DNA here is from genome assembly GCF_019279795.1 of Protopterus annectens. Taxonomy (NCBI): domain Eukaryota; kingdom Metazoa; phylum Chordata; order Ceratodontiformes; family Protopteridae; genus Protopterus; species Protopterus annectens. Next base: position 1,796,036,128 of record NC_056739.1, read on the forward strand.
ACTGAGGTACTTTAGAGGATGCCAGTTACATTCTTTGAGGGATGAGATGAATGTGAGTGGGTTAAAGTTTTGTTTTTTATGTATTTGACGGTAGATGACAGGTTTAGCTTGGTATAGGTATTTTTTGAGTAAGAATGTTGGGGAGTGATCACTGAGGCTATCTGATACGCAGCCTGTTATATATGACTGGGGGCTCTTACCGACTAGTATCCAATCCAGGGTAGTGTGCTTGCTGGACTTTTTATTTATCCTGGTTGGGGACTGGACTAGTTGGGTGAAGCCATGAAGGTTTACATGATGGGTTGGATGGTTGCCAGAACAGGATTGCCAGTCAATACTGAAATCACCTAAAATTATAGTTTCTTGGGGGAGATGGTGGGTAGACCAGCTGAGGAGGTTTTCTAGTGGAGGGATGTTTTGGCCAGGTGGGAAGTAGCATCCAATTATGTTGATGGTTTTGTTTTGGTTTATTTTGAGGTTGGTATATATATTTCTTCATTGCCTATTTGTGGAGCTGACGATTTTAAGATCTGGATGTTTAGATGCTGTTTAAATATTATAGCTACACCGCCTCCTTTCTTGTTTAGCTGGTCTACTCTTAGTATGTCGTAACCTGTAGGGAGTATTTGCTCACTGGTAATCTGAGGTTTTAGCCAGGTTTCTGTCAGGATGACTATATCTGGGGAGTACAAGTCTATGGTGGCATGGAGTTCATGGACTTTGTTGGATACACTTCTAATATTTAGGCTTAGTAGAAGGAAGTCACTTGGCTTTCTATTGGCTGTAATATAGGAGAAGTTGTGGTTTCTAGTCTGATTATGAGGATTGAGGTTGGAGATGGTAGGGCCAGGGTTGGGGTGGATGTCTCCACTTAGGGCTAGTTTTGATATGCATGAGGTTATTAGTTTTCTCAGTTTTTGTTTATAAGGGAAACTTTATGATTGTGCTCATTGGGTAATAGGTATGGTGGGAGGGCTACTATGTTAAGTTGTAGGGATGCTTTATGTTTGAGTAATATAGTTGGTAGAATATGTGGGGGGTGCATAGGGATGGTTCTTGAGTAGGTTGAAGGGGAGCTTAGCGAGGGTGAGACATGAGTGGTGGTGTGAGTAGTAGTACAGTGGTAGTGGTTGAGTGCGGGAATGATAGAGCTTTGGTAGGATGTAAGATATGCAAGGAGAGTGCATGCAGTGAGCATAGGTAAGGTATGCTTGTACATGTTAGTTGAGGAGGTGTGATAGTAGTGGGAAGATGGAGGAGGTAGTGTTGGGTTAGCGCTGTGGTTGGCTATTGGAAAGATGGGAGGGGTTTGTGAGTGTAATAAAGGTGGGACCACTGGGGGCGGGAGGGAATAGGGGGCAGGGCGGGGAGCAAAGCGGGTAGAGACCCTGTTAGCTGCTCTTATGAGGGGGCTGGAACCAATCAGGTAACAGAGTTAACTGATAAATGAACATATGATAGTGACAAGGGTGGTTGTAGTTTTAAAAATGGTACCTGCCACAGGTAATATTTATTAACTTTGGGATTGTCTTAAGGTAATAAACAGGGAAGGGGGAGGACAGAACAAGGATGTGAGCAGGCAGTTCTTTGTACTGCTGCTAATGAGCCAAAGCAAAGACAAGTTTGTGTTTAAGAAACAATCAGAATTGACCAAGGACTGCTCTGGAACTGTAAGTCAATTCTTAACCATTTCTTATGTATATGTTATGTCTCTAAGAAAGCTGACAAAATATAGCCTAGAAATGGAGCTATGAACAGGAAAGGAGTTTTGTATTGCCCAGAAACTATTTACAGAAACTAATTCTCTCCTATCACACAATGGTCCACAATACAAACATCAAAAATTCAGAACATTTCTATTTGGGTGATAATTCAACCATACACTACACAGTCCACAGTGACTGCAGTTAAATGGACGGCTGGAAAGAACTTTTCAAACAGTTAATAAACAATCATGAGAAGGCTACAAGGCAAGTCAGTTCCGTTTTTGAACACAGGTATACTCCACTGCAGAACTTATCTATATTAACTGTATTACTATGGCTGAAAATCAATACAAAATACAGAAACTGATGGAAGGAAATTAGCAGACACACAAACACTAGTATAAAAGAAACTGTAGAAGATTAACAGAATTAGGATGGAGACAAGAGTAAAACTATCAAAGCCATTGAAAGGCTTGCATACTGGAGCATATACAATTGATCAGCAATCAAGCAAAGGCCCAGTATTATTCAAAGAGAAGATGGAAAGCCATACATAAGGAATTAGTGATACTGCTATAAGGCAAATATGTCAAAATCAAAAAATGTGAGCAACCAGAATCATCACTAGTTGTGCCACAAGAATAAACCGACGTTGAGAACTGTGACAGTCAGAACTTGCACAGAGGTGGACAAAAGGAAACGTGGGAGGCCAGATGAAATAGTCATATCATAGAATCCAGAGCGGACAGGTGATCTGCTGTGGCGACCCCTAACCAGGAAAAAGCCGAAAGAAGAAGAATAGTATCCAGATCTGAGAGACCACCGAAGAAAGCAGACAGGAATATGGACAATATCAGGGCTGATTAGGATACTAAAGACGGAAAGTTGCACTTATGAAAATGCTTTTTAAATCCCTACAGAAAGATCTTTTTTTATTATTTAAAAGCCCATGAGCTGATAAATGAAAGATATTTTTAATGTGATCAATGAAAACAATGTATGCTGTCTCACATAATGTGTACAAAGTAGGAATACTTTATAAACAGAAATAAGGGTGATACAGCATATGTGGATATATATATATATATATATATATATATATATATATATATATATATATATATATATATATAAAATAGAGAGAGTTATACAAACCAAACACTTGTTAATCATAGAAGTGGCAAAGGTGTATGGGATACAATATTCAGCTACAGAAAACACTAACATTAGTACATAATCAGAGAAGGTACTGTACTCCTAAATCACCCCATTACAAATATGTGGACTTCTAGTCTAAGCCTGCAAGATCCAAACGCCAGGTTGAAAACTCTTTTTAATCTGATTTCAAAAATGGTATTTCTAGAAATATTTTGGTTCAGATTTTCTGTCTGACCATCCACTGTGCATATGCAGATGGTAATGGAAAGTGGTTTGTGGCAAAAAGAGCGTTACGCTGGAACTGCCCAGAAAAACAACAGACATGGGCAAGAATGAATAGTGAGCAATGGTGGGGGCGGGAAGCTGGCTGACCAACCAGTCGATCAAGAGGAAAAGGACAGCTAACCAAAGCAGGGAATATACAGGCTGGGTACATATAATATGCATACAAGTGCTTGTTTGTTTTTTATTACATGAAAAATAGTATCTTGGACTAGAGAAATACTCAACAATTGGTACTGCATGAAAAAAAAATGCAAAAGCATAACAACAGACGCAACAGAAGTAAAAGTAACAATGGCTGGGGAACAGTGCGCAAAACGTCAGGGATGGACTTCATGGCTTTGCAATTCAGATGTGTACACAGTCAGACTTGTTCGTCTTCGTTCATTTGTTCGTTCACACAGTCAGACTTTCAGAGCTTCATTTGTCCACAGTCTTAAAAGTATGCTATTTTTAATTACCAAATCACATATATTAGGTTATACTAAAATAAGATAAAATCTACCATCTGAAATATGTGTTTTTCCAATATTCCACACTTCCATGATGAAACTTTAAATTCTTTAAAACTAAATATTGTTGAATTCTATTTTATTAAACTACCTATTAACCACACTCAGCTTGTGATGACATTCTGTTATATGAGCAATAATGCTTGATACGGTGAGTGCTATTATGGAAATAACACATGTCCAGGAGTATTCTGTGGCCCGATGCCACAGGCTCATTCATCAGATGTAAAAAATGATGGTCATTTGTTTTTTGACAGTCAGAGCTTCATGGCAACTTAATATGTTGCTGTGAAGAGGCAAACTTGTTTTTTAGCAGGCATTACCTCTACATCAACACCCTGCTGAAGAATGTTCGTAAACCAGTCAGGGCTTAACATAGAGTTTGCCCACTTCCTAATGCCCAATATGCAGCATAAAGTGCATTGTAATGAATGGGCAGAGTGTACAGCAGGGTGGAAGACTGTATCAGCATCATTTCATATTTATGCTGTAGAAGGTCATTTTGGACAGAATCCTGTGGGTATCAATGAATGGTGAGACAGCTAGACTAGGAGAGAGACAACAGTGCTTACATAGCATGGCTACACTAGCTGTCCCTGTGACCATTACCTAAACAGCGTAAACCAATAATGAACTGAGCAGCTCTATGGAACATTCTGTACAGCAAGTGTCACTATTAGAAGCTGACACCATCCACAATGCTCAAACAGTGGAAATTCAAGGAGATGCCAGTATAATAATCATATGCAAAGAAAGTTCATGCAGTTGGAGCAGAATGTCCCACACAAACTGAATATCTGCAAGGGGCATGAACAGCTCTGTAAGCACCTAGCTAGAAAGGTTCATCAGCAGTAGCACAGGTACCATTCTTACATTAAAAGATGGACTGAAGGCTATCCCATAGACAGCTGCCAGCCTGTGCTAGTGATCGTGGTGAGTATGACCACAGATTCTGTTCCTCATTCAAAGGAAGGATCAAACGCTACCCCAACAGCCTGAGACGGGGAAATAAGGGCAAGTGTGTGTGTGTGTGTGTGTGTGTGTGTGTGTGTGTGTGTGTGTGTGTGTGTGTGTGTAAATGAATGAAGCTCATTCAGGTTACAGTACGACTCCTTCCTGTTCTTGAAATTGAAATGCTTTTCTTTTAAAGACCAGCATAATAGGATCACAGGAGGTTACTAGGCTATTGACCAAGAGGTCATTTTAAGCCTAGCTGTTTCATCCCAATGTAATGCCATAAAAATGTTAGTTAATACCCAAGACTGCATTTAGTAATGACTGCCCATGGCCAGGAGGGATGTGGGCACTATTCCCAGTATGAATTTACAGTGCCCATCTACTAGTCCAAGTACCTTTTCAACAGTGTCATAGAGATGCTCTGTTTCACATGACTAGGTAGCCTATTCCAAAGAAGCGGCAGTCACTGGGAGATAAATATGTCCCTCTAGCATGTCCTACTTAAATCGTAGGCCATACTTAGGTCCCTGGAATGGGTGGCCCTAGTTCCGTTTGATTTACCGATATGCAGCAAGTTCATTAGGTTTGGGTCTGAGACTGCTGTGTAAGCAAGGCATAAGCATCCCCTAAGAAGTCTATATGATACAGAGTAAAGTGACAGGGACTTTAGTTGATGTGTGTACAGTACGTACTGGAGTCCCTTGTTCTTTTTTGTTAGAAACCTCTGAGATCTCTGCAATTGCAGCAGGTGCTTTGTACGGTATATATAGAACGGGGAGTTATACTCAATTATGGGCTGGATTAGTGCGAAGTATAGACGGGTTACTCTTTGAGGTGATGCCTTTACTAATCAAGTGTGCTACGTAGAAAGCCTTCTTTACTACAGTGGACAAGTGGTGGTCGAAGTTAAGGTCACAGTCAACTTGTGAACCCAAGTCCCTTACCACTTACATAATGATCACAAGGTACCCCTCTCAGCATTATCTGGAGCCCAAGATAAATATTATTTGGCAGAATGTAGTTCACATTGGACCGTGCCAGCCTGTTGCCACAAAGATATGTCTCTTGGTCATTTTGATAGTATTAACAAGTTCAAATTTGATTTCATTTAAGTGTTAATGTCTAAACACAAACACAAATAAAACATTGTAAAAGTCAAACAGAATATAAAGCAAAGAAATTGGAAAAAAGTAGAACTGCCTAAGTACAGGTGGTTTGATAACAGATCTACATGCAGGGTATAACATAATAGTTTATTACACAGAAAAGGCAATAGGAATGCTAGTCCTTGCTAGCAATTAGTTGATTACAGGAACAATGAAACAGATGCCTGCACTAGTAAGATAAATGGATAAAGCCAAGATTATGGCCCAGGTGACCTATGTTTGATTTGCCTGATGTTGCAGGCAAGGGAAAATCGGTATGCTCATCCTTGGGGAGGGAGAATGGTGGGCCTGCATCTCACAATGCCCAGTGCTCCAACAGATGACCTAGTTTGGCCAGTGGACAGAGGTAAGTAATGAGAGGGTGCCCGACTGAGGGCAGGAGTAGGCATGATCACCAAAGCTACAGATTGTAGCCCTTGTGTGGAGAAGCAAGAATAACCTGTCACAGGGGCATAGGCAGTCCTTGAGGTGGTATAAGTGCCTGTGTCACCACCAGGTGGGTGGGGAGATGCTAAATAATGAATATTGCCATTGCCAGGATCCTGGTGACAGCAGTAACTGCCCCATGGCTGCCTGGATGACAGTCCTCCCCCAGTTGGCTATCACCTTAGGAGATTTTGTGGGACTACCCCATACCTTGGGAATAAATGGATTCATGTCCATTTGGTGGAAGGTGTGATGGCCAGTAGGCAGAGGAAGAAAGGAACAGAAAAACACAAAAAGAATACTGAGCCAAATCTGGGATATTTGGTCAACAGGTGGTAGAAGGAACGGCCATCAGCTGAAATTTTCAAAAAAATCTTTTGAAAAGCAGGTGTTTTCTGGCAGAGAGGAAGCTTAGCCACTTTGTGCACTTCGTACTTATGTACTTCAACTTTACGGTAGAAAAACATCAAATTAAAGGGACATTTCAAAGACATAAAACACTGACTGAGGGTCCTTTTTAGTCTATCATCCCTTGATTGAATTTGCTTTGCCCTATTTAATGACTTTTTAGGAACTATATCAGGAATATGAAACATTGGATGGTGGAATTCTATAACCAGGGGCAGAAACAAGGCTGCTGAATTGGAAGAGATAACATACTCCACTCCAAGATAACAGCATATGTCAAGACAATGCAGAAAAAAGTCTAACAATCACAAATTTATGCATGCCATTATATTTACACCAGCCAGGGTAGTTCATTACCAGATGGGGCAGAACTCAGTCTGAGATTGCTCCAATTATGCAATCATGAGATTCCTGTATGTGAAGCAAAACAGTTTTACCTGTGAACATTTTTTTCAAATTATTTTATTAACATATTTACTACATATAAATATATATATGTATATATATATATATATATATATATATATATATATATATATATATATATATATATTCATTTTACAATCTCGAAATACTGAAATATCGAATTTCAGTATCTCGAGACTATAAAGCTGAAAAACCAAAACACCAACATCCGCAACTGCGAAATTCAAAATCGCGATCATTCAAATACACACACCGCCACACAAACAAGCACACATACACCTACCTAATGACACTACAACAAACAAAACAACACACCTACCCTACCTATAAGCAGAGGGGCAAGTCCCCCTGCACCCCCCATGTGGGGGGCTGCCCCCCAACAACCCCCCCCACATATATATATATATATATATATACTAACTCCAAGGTCGCACTAAACACAACACTCACCACTGCACACACTCACACACACACTAAAATCCCTACCCAATACCCGTACAAGAGCACCACTTACCTGAACACCCAGCTAAATCCACAAACTGCACCGCATGTCATGAACGTATCAACACAACGGCCGATTCGACATTTCCACACTCGATATAATGCAGTTTTGCATAATTGCACTTTCGGCTTTATAGTCTCGAAATACTGAAATTCGATATTCCAGTATTTTGAGATTATAAAGTGTAACTCTCTCTCTCTCCCTCTCTCTACACACACACACACACACACACACACATATATATATATATATATATAAATATATATATATATATAAATATATATATATATAGATATATATATATATATATATATATATATATATATATATATATACACACACATATATATATATATATATATATATATATATATACATATAAAGGAGGATGGAAGATTCAAAAGTTTTTACATAACAGTATACATTTTTCAACCATCAAAAAACGAACTTCAGAATTAGTTTTCATTATATTTGACGATTAACATCTCCAATCTATCCCAACAAGAAGGTTTTAGAATACCATTTTCAGATCTTAACTTCTTCACATCTTTTTCAGTATTACGTAGAAGATTTCTTTAACATCTGTCACAAACACAAACTCAAATGCAGTAGTTTGCAATGGTAAATGTGAGAACTTTAAAAGTAATTCATAAAATGCTTCCACATATCTAAAGAATACCTTTTAATGTTACTGAAATTTTATGCTATGTACCTGTGCAATGAAGAAATCCTGACATCCAAAATTATAATCTAATGCTAACAGCAGCCAGCAATTTTTAATTTCATTCCTGAAGGAATGACATAGGACACTTACCAATCTTACATCTGAGCACAAATGTCGCCTTTAATTGACCACCATGCTTTGGTTTACAAATAACCTTGTATGTACCGGCATCTGTATCTTTTAAATCCCTAATAAAAAGAGAAGCATTCCTTATTTCCACATCTGGGTTCAACAAGGATCTCTCCTCCAAATTGACGCGATCATTTCTACTGTCAAAATATGCTCTGACTTCTTCACTTGTCCTGTTTAATCCCATAAAGCTCCACTTTATTGTTTCAATGTCTTCCATCCAGAGATCAGCAAGGTACAAAGTGACTGGCTGTCCTATAATCCCAGTTTTGTACCGAACATCTGGCAATAAGGAACAAAAATAAAAGCTGCAAATTATTTAGAACGGCACTTAATACAATCATACCTAATCACTTTTCTATGCAAATATCATCACCTTTCCAGTCTAGCTAAACTAGAAACACATAGCTTCTCTCTGTTTAAATAGCTCTAGAAAAGTTACAAATGTGCCTGTTTAAATATGTAAGACATTTAAACATAAAAAATCATCGCCTATCTTGGCCTTCATACCAAATTTCAACATGTGTTTATGACTTGGTAGACTGGTTTTAAATGCACACGGTACATATTAGCCATTACCTATTGCTTGCCTGAATCCTTTTGTTACTTTTCAGACTTCTTCAGTTATAAAGTTTATTCTCGATGTCTGTGACTATATTTCTGTTGCCATTTACTTTTCAAACTTAATAACAGATAATTTATACCAACAATTTAAACATAAGAAACAATAAGTAGGGCTATTATTGCTTTCCGCTTACAGTTTCAGTTTTAATGTGACTTACTACAGGGTTTTGGTCTCTGAATTGCCATCATTTTTACTTGGATGCATTACTGCCAGTGTGGCAGGGTAGCCATCCCATGCATGATACTTATAAGGTTACCAAATAACCCATTCTAATGATTATTTTTACAGTGTCCAGCCTGTCTAAGACATATTATATTTTAATTTATGGGCAAGATGAATGACATTCAGATCGAGCTTAGCAAAAAACCTAAAGTAAAAATGATATCAGACTGAATTCTGAAACTACAGTTTGGAATGCATACTTTATTTCTTTGCATACAGATAGATTTTTAAAAGTTACTTTTTCACTTTTTGCTAGTTTACCTCCTTGACAAATGGGTTTATGAATTACATAGGCTTCAGGATTCAAGCCACTCAATGGCTTTCACACATTTTACTACAAACTGTAAATGCAGCTATTTTAAAACAGTAACACAGTAGCCATAGTAACTGCTTCCCAGATATAAGCAACCTGTTGTAAACAGTTACTGTCATCTGTACTCATGTTAACTTTACAAGCTGTTTCTCAAAAAGATTTGTTTTCTGTTCGTTCCACAATCAACTATGACCCTCTTTATGAAGTCTAGTAATATAGGGGCTGAATGACCAAAAAATGGACTGATATATACTAAATCTGAGATGGCCATTTGACAGAATACTTCTTTTTCTCCGAGTTATGATGATTTTGAAATTGGTATACAATTAAGTTTAGAGGACATGGGGGTGGGGCATTCCTCCCACACTGGGTGTGTGTGCGCGAGGGGCTTGCTCCCCTGCAAAAAAGCAAGTTTAAAGGAGAAGAGAGATGCTCAGTATTCACTCTTGTCCCGCATTTTCTCTGTTTCCATATGTTGGCACTTGGTGTTACGAGTGCAGCCATTTCAATAGGGAACACAATCAAACACGGACATTTTGCATTAGAGCAGTCATTTATGCTATCTGTTCTACAGTTAACTGCATTTGGCTGTTAAACTTGTATATAACTACTGATATGTCTATGGCTCTTGTAATGTAACTTTCTGTTTTGCCATCTTAGTGTTTCAGGTCACAGCTGAAACAGTCCTATAGAACAGCCCATTTACTTTGTTAACAAGCAGAAAAAAATCTGTCAAAAATCATATTTGAGCAATGCTTGCTGGTGATCTACTTGCATATTAACCAATCCTCAAACAGCCCTGCTCAAAGTGATACACATATGAAAAGTTACCATCTCGCTGAGATACAGAATGTAATAAAAACAAATAATTCTAAACAAAATGACATCTAATTACTTATTAATATTAAAGACATTTCCCTCTGAATGGCCTAAAGCCTCATATATCTATGTATTTATATATATCAATGTGTTCATATACATACCTTTCTTCTACTTACTGTACCCAGAACATGACTTGAACCATGTAAGAATAATTTAATCTCAAGCTGTAGTCTTTTAACATTAACAATCGTAAAAAAAATATGAGTAGCCTAAATGAGATGGTCACTGGTAATACGTGCAGCCCAGATACCATATCTTCCATCTCCAAGCAACCATTTTTAACACTCATCAATCTCACAAGTTCTAGCTGGGATAATAAGAACATAATGTCATTTCGGATTGACCTAACATAATTTACCTAGACGTTATGACTGGGTACAGAAGCTGTCTCTCTTCAGTAGAAGCCCAGAGAGAAAATCTCCACAGTAAAATGAGTAAACAGTAAAACAATGGTTAATATGTTTTAGACTATAAGCATAAATACATTTTAGATCAATAAAAGTTAGTGACACTTGATAAAGATGTTTTTTTACAACCTGATACAAAGGATAAATATGAATTCATACTTGCAGAGATTTACTTATCTATATTTTGGTAACCAAAGAAAGAACAATTTTTTTATTCGATTTACCCCCCCAAATATGTACCAATGTCCAGAACTGAACAGAATTAGTTGGATTTCCAGAAATAGTCTTTCTAAATGGTTGCTCAAGGTGTACTTAACACTACCTGAAGCAAGAATGCAGACCTGGTAGCTACATTTAAGTACATTATTTTAGAAAAACAGTAAACATATACAAACTCTGTAGCTCTGATCTAAAGTTTTGCTTACTGAGCTATGTTCAGGATGCCCAAATTAAACCCAAAGTCTAGAGTTCTGTAATTAGCTACCAATACAAGATATTAAAGCCAAATTTAGCTTCCTAAGTAAGCACACTAACTCCCCTATGTTCATATAAAAGTTCTTACAAGTGAAGAGTTTGGACGAGGTTGATCAGCTGTTGAACAAACACTCTAGTATTTAAATGTATGATTGTTGAAAATGTGGAAATTACAGCATGTATAGAGGTGGCAGAGAACAGAATAGATTGGGCAGAGGCCATGCTAATGCACCAAGAGGATAGATCCAGAGTATAGAATACAAAAGTCATTGGCTTGCCTGAAAGATTTGAAGGCACTAACTGTAAGAAGGCAATGGAAGATTTATTGCACCAACATACTACAATTCCACTGGAAGAAATAAAGATTTTAAGAGAACATCACACAGTAAGGAGACCAGAGAAAGAGAGAGGGGAATGAAAAACCAAGACCCAATATAGTCAGACTGCAGACATTTTAACTAAAAGATACGACTTTTGCAGTGTGGCAACCTTGGAAGAAGTTGATGACTGGAGAGCAAAGAATATTTACTGATCAGGATTACTTGCTAGAAACAAGAAGACAAAGAGGTGCTTTTGTGGCCAACTGACTCACAGATAGGATGCAGATAACGAAAACGGGATGCTAGCTCCACAAATTGACCAGTGGAGTTCCCCAGGGTGCTGTGCTGGGACCTCTCCTACTTGGCTTCTACTTTTCTGAGGTAAAAGCCAATACCAAAGGGATCTGGTTGACTATGTTTGCAGATGACTGCAAGCTAGGAGAAGTAATTGAATCCCCAAATGACAGCCGTTCTGCAGGAAGACTTGTTCCAAATAAATAACTGCTGCCAAAATCATGGACTGAAGCTAATGCCAAAAAAATGCATTATTGTATCCTTTGGGAAGTCATCTACCCCAGGGGAACTACTGCACTGACAATACACTAATAAGAGTTGACCCAGTTGTTCAGGATTTAGGAATGTATGTAGATAGTGACCTAACTTTTGACCTGCATGTGTCTATTGTTGTAAGAAAGTCCTTCTACACTGCAGAGCTTATAAACAAAGGGACTGTGCCTAGATCTAGGAATATCACTGCCCCCCTTTACTCAGCCCTTATTAGGTCAATCATTAAATATAATGCCCCCTTTAGCATGCATCTGTCCAGACACATGCAACAATTTGAACTCCCACAGATGTACCTTATTAAAAGGATACAAGGCCTAAACAACATGTCATGTACTACACGGACCAATTCATAGAAGTTCTGCCACTACACTCAGTATCATACAGATTGCTAAGAGGTGATCTGTGTCTGGCATACAAGGCATCCTCTGTCCCATTACTGACAGATTTACTGATTATCAGCAAGTCAAATGGCATCAGAAATAGTTGGTCTAGGGATATACACCTCTATGGCAACATTAACAGAATATTTTGGAGGGATAGATATATCTCGCAAACCCCTGTCCACATAAAGCAAAGTTCATCTCAGTCCAAATTAACAAGTGCAACAGATCTATGGATGGGAAATAAAAAAATTACTCCAAGACCCTGTACTACTAATGGACAGAGGCAGCTCCTAAATGCTTTTATACCTTGCATGGGTCCCCTCAAATGATCTATGGTATGATCCCAGTTATATAATTATCTACTATAGGACGGGTAAGGCCAATCCATAACCAAATGGGTAGGTTAGTTCAAGCACAAAAAGGGAAACTGGCTAGGCTTAAAATGGCCTACAAGGGCAGCCAGCCTAGTACTTACCTATATACCTATGACTCTATGATAAGGACATGTAAACAGAGAAGTTTATTTGGCAGATGCTACTGTTCTACATGTGAAGATCACACTTAAGGTTAGTATCTATTGTTAGCACAGCAGTTTTGTATGAGAGATGACTTCAGTCTCTGTGTTATTAAATGAGGAGACTGGAAATGTTTTTACTATTATTATTTTTTTAGGTTTGAGCAGAAGATAGCGGTCTCAAATCCAGCTTTAAACTGACTTAAAGGTGTCTTGTGTAATTGTCTGCAGATGGGTCAAGTTGTCAGAGGAGCAGATAAGAGTGGAATCATCTGCATACTGTAAAACAGAAACGTGATTAAAAGATGCATGGAGATTGTCATTGAAAACATTAAAAAGGAGAGAACTAAGAATAGAGCCTTGTGGCATACCTGTACTGACAGGTAGGTAGGTAGGCATAAAGTGTAGCACTCCATTTTACAACCTGATGTCGCTCGAATAGCTACTGAACCTCTGAAGGGCAGACATTTGTAATAACATTTTTTGTATGAAACTGTGTTGAAGGCTTTAGACAAGTCTAACAGTAAGAAAGTGGCAACATTTTCTTTCACTCTTTTTTTTTAGTTCTCCAAGACTTTTGTTTTTCTAATAACATGACAGGAATGGACCCCATTCCCAAGTCAAAGTATGATTAAAGTTCATGAAAACAGTATTGTTTCATAAATCTTGGATGTTAGCCAGAAGTGCTCTTCGCAGTACCTGCAATGTGTCCAGTAATGACTCCCTCTGCAATTTGTACAGAGTTACATGTATCATATATCTTTTGTCTGGAAATTCTGGGCTTCTTGAATAATAGTAACAATACATAATTTCTTTCTTATCCTCAATAGTCCACTCTATCATCTGTATGGCTCTTTTTTGACCCATCAGTTTTTGTGATTTTTGTGGACTTCTACTTCCTCTTACAACAGGGGGCCTATCCTCCCCTGGGCCTGGCCTGGTCCTATTGTAGGAATGTTTCCACATCTTGAGGATTTACACTGTAATTTTTGCCAGTCCTGCCACCAGTGGGCCTACCAGGATTGGGCAATTTTTTATCCTGGGCCTTGTGCACCCAGCTATCTTCTTTATTTTTTTTAACCTACTTCTGTCCATGATATATGCTATATAAAATACAGTCTATACATCAGTGTCATCTTGGTGAGATTTTGTGAATAACAGCGTCTGCCTCATGATGGTACTCACCTACACTTGAGGATAAATTCAATTCCAGCAATACTCTCCTTTTGCTGATTTTATCGTCTCTCCATTTGGACCCCTATCTCTCCATTCAGACCCCTCATCTTTCCATTTGGACCCCACTCTTTCTGTCCGGCTTTAATAATGGTATTCTTTCTTGAAAGAAAGTTACTGTTTGTCGTTTTTGCATTTAGTTACTTGTAACACATTGCACTCAAGTTACCTGGCACTTGCTCACTAAAGCAATTATATAAGTCAGCACTAAAAATTAAAAGCACTACACCCTCACTCCCCACTGGCCCTTGTTTTCAATTATTAAGGAATTCCCAATATTATTCTAGCATGTCCAAAGGTCAGTTGTCAATCTCCTCTCCGGTCCAGCTGGTGAATCTGGGAATCTTGAGGCAATGTTATAACTGCCTCATGTACACAGACAATCCTCTCCTCCTCCCACATAACACAAACACTTGCGAGAGATGCAGCTATTTAGCCAAACTGGAGGCTGAGCTCTCTCAACTCAGGACTGGCAAGACCAGACAGGAGGAGAAGGAAACTACACACACCACAAAACCAGCCTCGCATAATGCTACCACACCACTGAATCAAACACATAAACACACAAAGACATACTCTGAGGCTCTGAGTAAAAATTTACCTAAACAGCAGAGGCCTCCAAAGCAGACACCCAAACAACTGCTACCTCAAGACACCCCACAAGCAACACATAAACCACAAAAGCAGTGTGCAAAGCAGTCACAGCCCTTAAGGTCAAATACACCACCAAACATACTTGTCATAGGTGACTCCATAGTCAGACACACTGACGTCCCACTCACAAGGCTGAACAAGGAGAGGGTCACAGTAAGCTGCCTATCGGGGCGCTAGAATCCGCCACATAACACAAGCACTCTGGTCACTCCACGGCAAGTACAAATATGACACAGTCATTGTTCATGCTGGTGTGAACGACCTGAGACGTACCTCCCTGGACTACATGAAAAGAGACATAGAGGAGCTCTCTGATTATGTAGCCCAGGCAGGTATGACCCTGACCCTGAGCAGTATCCTTCCTTCACCAAGAATGATGCCACAATATAGAGACAAGATGATCAGCTTTAACAATTGGCTTAATGTCTGGTGTCATTCAAAGGGGATCCAGTGTCTGTCTGCCTGGGATGACATGCTTGACAAGCCACTCTGCTTCGCAAGGGACGGCTTGCACCTGTCAGCCCTGGGATTCCGGATATTGGCTAAGGCTCTTGCCACCCCCATAGTGCCTTTTTTAGGCAAGGCTCAAATTCTAAACCTACCACCCTAGAAAACAAAAATGGGAAGAAACTGAGGGTAATGCTGCTCAATGCCAGAAGTCTAAATCTCAAAATGCACGCACTCGAGGCCCTTCTCAGTATGGAGAACATCGATGTCTGTGCTGTAACTGAAACCTGGTTCAAGGCTCCTGAGAGCACCCCGGCACTATTAGGTTTTACCTCATATCATGCGTTCCGGCCCCAAAACCCGGACCACACCACAAAAGGAGGGGGTGCATCCATATTCATAAAGGATACCCACACCTCCAGGTTGGTGGCAACGCATGAAGCTTTGGAAACCATCCAGGTGCAACTAACCATAGGCAAAACTGCTCTACAAATTGTAGCATGCTACAGGCCACCCTCTCAAACTCAGGAACCCCACACAGCCTTCCTGAAGACACTGGAGGGTATAAATGTATCTCCAAACACCATCATATTGGGTGACTTCAACTACCCGAATATAGACTGGGAACATTACTCAAGCCCTAACTTTCTAGCCCAACGGTTCCTGGAGTTCATAAATTCAAATGCCATGGAACAGCTAGTCACTGTTCCCACGAGAGGAGAAAATATACTAGATCTCATTATCACAAACATGGGGACAAAATGCTCCACACCGGAGTATATCCCTCATTGGTGAGATCTGATCATAAACTAATCTCACTGGAAATCCACATCCCGCCCCACCCCAAACAAAAAGACCACAGTGAAGAACTTCTCTAAAGCAAACTTCACACTACTCAAGACTGGTGTGGTATCCTTCAAGGCCCCTGAGCCAGTGGAAACCACAACCCAAGCTGCGGAAGCCCTTACAAATGCCTTCTATGAACACCTCCAGGACTGCATGGATCAGGCAATTCCAAATAAAACCAAGACTCTTTCCACAAAGGGCAAACGTCCAGTCTGGTGGACCCCAGCCATTAACAAACTTTACAATAAGAGGAGAAAGCTATTACATGATAGAACAAAATCCATAAAAGGGAAGTCACCCCTGATCATTATTAGTAAAAAAATACGAGCACTCATAAAATCAACTAAGGCCAATTTTGAGAGAAAAATTGCCATGGATTCAAAGGACAATCATAAGGCCTTTTTCAGCTATGTTAAGAACCTGGGTGGAAACTCCCAGATATGCTCAGAATTAGTCCAAAATGATAAAAAAAATCACTGAACCCACAGACATTGCCAACATACTGGCAGACAGGTTCAGTGCAAACTTCACCCCCCTCACCCCCCCTAAAGGAGAGATAACTATCCCAGCAGAGTGTAGCCTCCCAGACATCTCAAATGCGCATGTGAAAGCTGCTCTCTCTAAAGCTAAAAACACAGCATCAATGGGACCGGATGGTGTCCCCGGCTGTGTGCTACACGAGCTAAATGAGGAATTAAACCCGCACATAAGGCAGCTGTTTAATCTCAGCCTTACCACAGGATACGTGCCCAAGGAGTGGCGTACGGCAACTGTGGTCCCACTCCACAAAGGCGGTGCCTCTACGGACCCTGGTAATTACCGCCCATAAGCTTAACAAGTTTAGTCTGCAAAGCTACGGAGAGGATCATAATGGAGCTCATAAACAAAGATATAGGGGACTTGCAGACATTGGACCCGACCCAGTTTGGTTTTGTCAAGGGCAGATCATGCCTTTTGAACTTGGTCGACTTCTTCGAAACAGTCACCAAGGCCATTGATGAGGGAAAGGCAGTCCATACAGCCTACCTTGACCTTGCAAAGGCCTTCGACACAATACCCCACTCGGGTATTGTAGAAAAACTTACCAGCTTAAATGTAAACCCATATGTCACAAGATGGGTTGCAAACTGGCTTAAGGACAGAACCCACAGGGTTAGAGTTGCTGGCGCTATGTCAGACTCCAAGCCGGTCACAAGTGGTGTCCCACAGGGCTCGGTCCTTGGTCCCCTATTGTTCGGCATCTACTTCTCAGAAGTACAGGCCAATATGGGAGGACTTTGGCTGACAAAGTTTGCAGACGACTGCAAACTGGGCGCCATAGTGGAAAGTGCATCGGACACAGATATCCTTCAGAAGGGACTCACGGAAACAGATAGCTGGTGCCAGAGCCATGGCCTGAAGTTAAACGCCAAAAAATGTATAGTCATACCCTTCGGGAAAAACAAGGTAACCCCAAGCTACCATATAGGTGGCAATCCACTAAGCACAGAAGAGGTTATCAGGGACCTGGAGACCCAGGTTGACAGTGGCCTTTCTTTTGACACTCACGTTGCTAAAGTGGTTAGAAAGACCTTCTACATTGCCCAACTGATCATGAAGGGATTCACATCCAGATCTAGTGAGGTCATTGTTCCCCTGTACTCTTCACTTATCAGACCAATGATCGAGTACAATGCCCCATTTGGGATGTATCTCACCCGACATTTGCAGCAATTGGAGAGACCCCAAAAGTTCCTCACCAAAAGGATAAAGGGACTCCAAAATCTGTCATATGCTGCCAGATTGATGAGACTCCAGCTCTATTCAGTTGCATACCGTCTGCTCAGAGGTGACATGTGCCTGACATACAAGGCCATGTCCAACCCGGAATTAATGGACATGCTCCACCTCAAAAAATCCAAATCCACCAAAACCACTATAGCAAGTGACTTAAACCTTAGCACGGATATAAATAGGACGTGCTGGAGGGATAGATTTATCACTCAGAGACTCCCTATGCTGTGGAATAAAATCCCGATCCATGTGAGGCAGAGCACCTCGCTGGCTCTGTTCAAGAGAAATCTTGACCTGTGGATGGGAGATCGTAGGTTTTTCCCGGGAATCATCTCTGTGTCACTGCTGGACAGAGGCACAACAAACTAATGGGCACAGTATTTTTTCATATAAGGGGTGGCATAAGCCACAAATATTTGGGCTAGGCTTATAAATGCCTTAGGGCAGATAGCCTAGTATAAACCTATGAACCTATGTAAATGTTAGGATGGCAGTACCTGTACTATGAGATGTACATGACCATGCTTTGCATGAGTCAGGAATTGTTCCTGCAAAGGGGGCTACAGTTGCATTAGGCCTAAAACTGGATATTTCAACATATTTTCCACCCTTGTGGAAAGGAATAATGGAGAATTTCTACCACAGAGAAGAAGCATTGGATTTTGTATGGACCGATTTATTGGACTGGAAACTGGGTAAGCAATGGGATCAGCAGCAGTCTTGTGGCATTCAGAGGGTAGATTATGAACAGATACGGAACATGGTTTCATCTTACTTAATAACTGTTGTACATAGGAAGTATAGACAGGCTTTACTGTAAGGGTAAGAGCATAAGAACTAGAACATAAAGCTGATATTAAAATGGAAGTCCTTAGGAAGGGAAGCTATACTTTCTACAAATCATTACTGAATTTTAAGAATTCAAATCTTGAATGAAATAAAGACAAATTGGTGCTTTTGAAAGACTGAGCTTCAGGATTTTGATCACAGTGTGAGTTCTAGCAGAATGAGACTAGATGCAAGCAAAGTCACAGTATCAGCAGAGGTAAAGAGTGACTGAGTTACAACAAGCCCTAAACATGATTAATTCCCTGTACAAGTTTGTGCATGATCTGTCAGTGTTACATCCTTTGACAGACCTATTAAAGAAAGCCATACCCTGGTCATGAGGAGATGCTGAAGCACAAGCCTTCATCAGAGTTGAAGACATTTTGACAACGGCTTCAGTGCTAGCATACTATGATGTCACCAAGCTGGCAATAACAAGTAGCTATGGCCTAAGGGCTGCCTTACTGCAATGGATGAACAAATGTTATGGCTTGTTGCTTACTGCTCAAGATAGCTATCCAATACTGCCCCTCCAGTGGCATAGAAGAACAAAGCCCTGACTAAGGGTTAGGCCACCTGGGTTCAATTAGTGGCTAGGGCAACTGACGGATTGGCAGGGAGGGATGGGAGTGCACTGGATGATGCTCCTTAAGGGGAGGAATGGTCCAAAGATGGGAGTCACCCTCGGGCACAGTAGATGAGCAAGGGTGTTGGGGAAAGGGAGTGGGAAAGACAAATGAAAGCACCCTTCATGAACAGAAGCACTCATGACTGAGTGCCCAGGATGCATTTATGAACCACAACTGGCTCCAGCAACACCAGAGTAGTCAGGGGGGGGGGACTGCTGGAAGACCTGGTGTGGATTATGGCACTGGGGGGCTGGCCTGGTAGGATAAGGTCCATGGTGACTAAGAAAAAGAATTAAAACAAAATGCTATCCAAAGCTGAGTGGAAATATTCTCAGATCACAAAGGAGTGTCTGGTGAATATGGTGACATCTGACAGATTGACCATATACCTATTTAGATAAAGAGTTTCCAACTTCAGACTGACCACAAGCCATTGGTTCCTCTTATCAATTCCTAATGATTTAGACAAGTCACCACACAGATTTCAAACATTACTCATAACACTGACATGTTTCAACACGTGAGCAATCCATGTGACAGAGAAAAAGCTAGTCATGGTTGATATGTTATCTAGGAATCCTGTATGTGTCCAGATGCAGTCAAAAACTAAAAAGGATAGCATTATGGCAAAGCAACCAGTAACTACTAAGAGACTAGACAAATTGAAACAAGCTAGCAAGAATGACCCAAAGCTACAATGGATAGCCTAACCACTGGACTCAGACAAAACTTCTCAAGTACAAGTATTACATCAGTGGAGTACAATGTACAGAACCTGATGGCCTGTGACTGTACCAAAACAGAACAGCAGTACCATCATCATCAGAATGCACCAAAGTTGTTTACAAAGGACACCAAGGGCTCACGAAGTGTTGTCAAAAAATAGAATGTCAGCACAGTAGCCTAATATTACTGTGGACATTACAAAACTCATGGCATTCTGTCAGTTTTGTATTATTCACAAATCATTTCAAACAAGACAGCTATTACTACTGACCCTCATATGACAAGGTCCTTGACAAAGAAGAGATTATAACTTCTGTGAATTTGATAACAAAGCCTACTTATCTTAGTGGGCCTTTACTCCTGAGACATAGAAATATTACATGTAACAACTACAACTAGCCAACAAATAATTTTAAGGTTCAGAGCTACTTTTACGTCATACAGAACACTCATCAAACTGGTTATTGACAATAGTACACAGTTTGTGACAATTGAATTCCAGCAGTTTGTGATGACTATGGTTTTCATGTCCCGATCATCCCAAATCAAATCAGACAGCAGCCCACATGGCTAAAAAGTTACCAGTATATGGCACCTAAATAAATAAATTGATAAATCTTCAAGGCCTACTATAATATTCTCCCTCCTCCCCTTGAGTATTGTGACGAGCTGTAGTCCTCCACCCACTGGCACCATGGCTCAACAGTCTACTCTCACCCCACGTGTGGCCAGTCTCATTACATCAGATATTCTAAAGGAGTGCAGCACCTGCCTTATGCTTACCAACTTCACATATGACTTTTACCAACACCTAAACATCTGTGAAGAAAAGTCAGTACCTGACCACTCTAAACACAGTAGTATACTCTGGAATAAACCTTTCCATCAGAACTCCAGTATTAGTAAACTGTATAACAAAGTATGGAGCGTGATGAAAAGTAAGGAATCCCCAAACCCCTACTTCAGAGCTACACTAAAACACACTAGCAAAGAATTTAAAGGTGTAATAAGTGTAATCACTGTTCTGAACAATAATAAAGATGATAATCCACCAAATTAACTGTGTAAAACAAGGTTTAATCCAGTGTGCACATCAACCTGACAAACGGTTCACGATAACAATTACATCCAACATCAAGGGTTAAGCGCTTTCATCTGTCCTTGCCAGACTTCTTCAGAACCATTAATTTACATTCTTAGCTTTGTTTTATACCAACTTTTGGCGCCAAAATTTTAATAAATTAATTAATTAATTAATTAATTAATTTTAGATTCTTAAAAACAATAATTATAACTTTTGGATTCTTTTGAAACCAAATATATAGCTTCCTAAAGACGTTAAAATACATTATATTACCAATACAATACATTTATAACTATGTTAAAAGCATTTATGATAACATATAAACATATTAAAATACATTGATACCTAAACTTATGTATTAGATTTTGTGCTGTAGAAACTCTATGAATTCTAAAAGATAATGTGTAGTACTATAAAACACTACAAGTATTATATAAACATAGAAACAAAGAATCCAAAAGTTATAATTATTGTTTTTAAGAATCTAAATTAATTAATTTATTAAAATTTTGGCGCCAAAAGTTGGTATAAAACAAAGCTAAGAACGTAAATTGATGGTTCTGAAGAAGTCTGGCAAGGACAGATAAAAGCGCTTAACCCTTGATGTTGGATGTAATTGTTATCGTGAACCGTTTGTCAGGTTGATGTGCACAGTGGATTAAACCTTGTTTTACACAGTTAATTTGGTGGATTATCATCTTTATTATAGTTCAGAACAGTGATTACACTTATTACACCTCCGGTCTGTTCGAGCCACCAGGTACTGGGTTCGGATATCTACTTTGTTGGTCGTTTTCACACTACATTCTTAAAGAATTTAAAGGGATTACTAGAAAATATAAAGCAGAATACAAACTTAAGGTCACTACAGATAGCAAAATAAACTACAAATATTTCTTCATTTATGTAAGAAAAATAAAGAATAATGCACAGGAATGCACTGAGCTCATCTACAATGAGGCTACACACTCCAATCGCACAACCCCAAGGGGAATAGTCAATAAATTAGCAGGCAAATTTAGTGCTAACTTTACCACACCTACCCACAATGTTGTGACTGTTTTCCTGAAAATTTAACTTCCCTTGAAATCACCTTGGAACAAGTTTTAAAATCCCTGTCAAAGAATGAAAGTAATACTTCTACGGGACCAGGCACCATATCAGACTGTATTATCAGTGCCTTAGCTAACAAGAAGTCCCCAAACCAACGAGAGTGCAAATCACAGGTAGACAGCAACAATATCCCCAGCAGAAGGCAAATGTTGGTACAATATAGTCAGATCACACTAAAAATACTAAAAAAAACCCCAAAAGTTTATTGAAACTGACGAGTGCTTTCGCAGTGGTAGGCACTGCTTCATCAGAAAACAATAAAATAAAATCAACCACTTATATATATATAATGCAAAATCTCATAGCCTATCATGAGTACTAAAATTCCCTCCTAAAACATTAATTAAGACATAGACAAATTAGGACATACATCATTAAAGCCACAGGCACACCAAAACTGCAAGGTATGCAATTAAAAAACAAGTCTGTCGTGATATAAACCAAAAGCATATGCAAATACATCTTCATACTTTACATAATAAATCATAAAAACATATATCTCTATGAAAACTGTGTAGATATAAAGATAATAAAAAGTAAACTTATTTTAACTTTCTAGATCTTAACACTGGCTGGAGGGGGACACTATCATTGACGCCTAGACCTCTATGTGACCCTAACCATAGGATCCATTGCAATTCAATTTCCTTTGTTTTATTTACAATGTCTCCCATCCTCACATTCAGACCTACCACATGTAGGACCTGAAAAACAAAAGTATGTTGGATGCCCGCTTGTATAGTGTGTTTCGAACGGGCACTACATTCCAAGCCCTTCTTAGTGCAATATAGATGATCTCTCATCCTTTCTTTCAAATATAAGTTTGTTTTTCTGACATAAAATCTGAAACGGGTACTACAGTGTGCTACATATACCAAGTTCATGGTACTGCAATTCGCCTTGGTCTGTAATTGCTAAAGGTGACCAGTGCCAGGATGTTTAAAATATCTAGACTCATCCACATATTCACAATATGCACATGCACCACACCTTTGAGTACCACCCCAGTTAGAGATGGTGTTGCTCAACAGACTGGGGTAGCACAACTGCAGCTTCAGATTCTTTTTGTTCCTATGTATAAATCTCGGTTTGGGGCCTACCACTTCTGATATTCTGCCATCCACCTGTAAGATGGATGAATTTTTACGAAAAATATCCTTAATTATATTCACATCCTGCGTAGAGGAAAGCACCACTGGAATCCCATAAGGTTTAGTGTCATGTGCTATAGGTACTGGCGCTTGGTCAGAGAAAAAGGGCCTGGCCCACCCTTTCCTCTCATTCAACACTCTCTGTCTAGCCTTAGTAATTTCAGTCTGACTATATCCTCTGGCTTCAAATGCACTACTGAGGGAATTTAACTCAGCATGGAAATCCTTCTCATCACAGGACAGGCGAGATACTCTCACTGCCTGTCCTGTTACTATATTGGAAAACATGTAGAGAATGCATAGCAGTCCTTCCTGTGTATCTGAGTACACCAACTCCCTTCCTTCTTAAATACAGTGACATCCAAATAGTTGATAGATTGAACAGACTTACACATAGTGAATCTGAGAAAGCTGCTAGTCTTGTTAAGAACATTGAAAAATTCCATCAATTCATACTCGGTGCCATGTCAACCAACAAAAAGATCGTCGATAAAACATAATGTTAGATTCCCTTCCTTTCAAGCCATGCTGTTGCTCCCATGCAACCATGATGAGATTGACATACGAGTTGGCACAACTCGTGCCCATCTCCACACCTGATATCTGCCAATAGCCTTTCTTTTCAAATATAAACACGTTATTATCCAACACTAACTCAAGCAGCATACATAAAAAATCAACATGACTTGGGAGAGAACTTACTGGACTTAAGCAAAACTTGTTTAACCATACAAATACCCTCCTGATTTGGGATACAGGTAAATAAAGAAACAACATCAAGGATCACCAGTATATCTAAAGTTGGTAATGTACTATCAGTAGTGGCCTTATACAAATCACATATAAACTGTTGTGTCTTTAAGGACCATAGGAAATTCCTTAATTGCTTTTCTCAATTGTGAATCCATAAATACAGAAATTGGTTCGGTGGCCCAACCACCACCAGCTACTATCAGTCTAAAAGGAGGATGTACAGGACCCTTATGTATCTTAGTTAGACGGTGAAGCTGGGTTATTAAGGGTACATCAACTTTGAAATATTCAAACAATTCCTATGTCATAAGGCCCATATACAAACATTCATTTAAGGAATTCAAAATACTAGTGTGTATACCTGATACAACATTTACATCAACAATACAATAAGTTATGTCCTGCAGCATATCTGAGATTTGTGCATAATAATAGTCTGCATCTAACACAACCACAGAGCCAACCTTGTCCACTGGGCGGATGACAATGTCTCTATTTAGTTGTAAGTCCTTAAGTGCCTGTTGCTCAGCTCTAGTTAAATTGTTATATTTACACATATTCATTGCATCAAACTTACTGTATACATATCCTTTTCACAAGTATATAGGAAAGCTTCCACATTATGTGGGAAATTGGGTACACATATGCTAGGCTTACGAAACACAGGCTTAGGAAGGATTCTATCATCATTAAACATTGCTTTCAGAGCTACATTGCGTACAAAAAGTTGTAGTTCTATCAAACATTCACTTAAGTCTGTTTTATACTGTATATCTGATTATACTGTAATTCAACACTGAAGAGGATTAAAGGGCTCAAACAGATGCCATATGCTGCCCGGTTAAAGAAACTCCAGCTCTACTCAGTGGCATACCGCCTGTTCAGAGGAGATCTGTGCCTGATGTATAAAGCCATGTCCAACCCGGAATTAATGGACATGCTGCACCTCAGAAAATCCAAATCCCATCGAGCTACACGTTCGAGAGACTTGAACCTCAGCACTGAAATAAATAGGACATGCTGGAGGGACAGATTCATAACCCAGAGGCTCCCTTCACTCTGGAATAAAATCCCAGTCCTGGTTAGGCAGAGTCCCTCACTGACTCTCTTCAAGAGGAATCTTGATGAGTGGATGGGAGATCGTAGGTTTACCCCGGGTATCACTTCTGTATCACTGTTAGACAGAGGCACAGTATACTAACCTCAAAAAAGGGCATAACAAAATTAATTTAAAATGGGTGGCGAAAGCCAAACAGATTCTGGGCTAGGCTTATAAATGCCCTAGGGCAGATAGCCTAGTATGAACCGATGAACCTATAAATGATGTTTTAATACTAAATGAGACAGAAGTCTCAGGGCAGCCCTCCCACTGAACCAGTTTGTGAAACCTGACAAGGAAGACCCTACACCCACTTCATCTTGCCTTGCTGTCGTAAGTGAACTAGGGTACAGTAACTCTTTAGATCAGTCAGGAAAATATAGTGGGATTAGTTAAGTATTGTCTTTCTGCATTTGAGTGAACCCTTCCATCTATGTTATTTTTAATATTTCCTGTGTCTGAAACTCTGGTGTTTATTGTAAGTAGTTATTTAATATTTTCATGTTCTTTTATTATCTATTATTAAATATATTTAAACTTTTCATTGTGGCTAGTCTCTTAGAAAATATTTTAACCTTTGAGAGTACTTATATTTATTTGGTGACACTGTAGCCACTCCTAAGAGCCTTGCTGCACTGGTCAAGCACTACCATTTGTATTAGAATTAATTTAACTCAGTACAATTGGGTACCCTTGTAATAGCCTTAGAGTTAGCTGGGTTTGGAGTGTTCTGGTGGCAGTATCTACATTACAGTCTGGGCAGAGGAGGCATAGCTGGTAAATCTGTGCTAGCCTTTCCCAGGTGTGTGTATGTGTGTGTGTGTGTGTGTGTGTGTGTGTGTGTGTGTGAAAATCAAATATCAAAGAGTGTGTGTATCAGATACTTGGAGCAGGGACATGGAGCACTGGTTTCACAGAGAGAGAGTGGTGGAGGACTTCGCTGGGAACACTCGGCTGAGGACTCAGCACTATAGCTGTGTCAGTGGGGAGTCTTATTTGGTTCCTAGAGAGAGAGGGAGGGGGAACCCAGCCTCAGGACTGTGTGTTTCCTATGGGCCCTTAAGGAAACTGTGCTTGGTGCAGAGAGCTGCATCTGAAATTACTGTGTGTATCTATTTTTTATTCCAAGTGAACACCCCCACTGGTGTCAATGGTGAGGATTCAGATTCCTTGATTACTGGCTCAGAATAGGTATGTCACACCCTCACTAGCCTGGCAACCACACCATTGACTGCAGCAGCTTTTTGCTGAATTCTGTTCCATCCACTGTTAGAGAAGTACTTTAAAGTGCTGACTTTCAGTCTAAGGATAATTGCTTTTATTACTGCATCTGACTTTAGTGCTTAGTCCAGATACATCCAGATCTAAATATTTACTCTGCATTGCTGAATTGCTAATGTCTGTGCTTTATTTGCTGTTCTCTTTGTTGTAACTTTTAGAACCTCTGGTTGTTGTCACAGCTGTTTACTGTCAGTTCGTCCACTTCTGTTTCTTTTCTTAGTTGCATCTTGGTTAGTTTCTGCATTCTGGTTACCCCAGACAGTGTGTTTACAATAAGAAGTCTTTGACCTGCACTCTAGTGGGAGTACAGGGTAACCAAGTCTCTCCTGTGGTGTAGATCACTATTTGAGACATCAAAGTGTGTGTATGATATTGGCCAGAGGGCTAGCTTTTGTTTGTTAGTTTTCCCTGCCTCTATAGAACATCGTGCAGTGGCAGTTAGCAGTGCCCTGTATAGATGCAGGTAACTACAACTGAAATTTAACATATAAAGAGTGGACCTGAAATTTCCTTAATACCGAGTTGTGAAAAGAACAAACAATTTGTGCATTGAGGCTCGCCAACTCACAAGTTTTGTGTAAGACAGACTTCACTGTAGTCTATACTCTTACAGTATACCAAGCTGTAGTCCCCTCTTGCACCAGCCCCTTGTAGATCACATAAGGATGGAGATGCACTTTCCTACTATCTCTAGGCAGCTTGGTGGATAGGGGCATCCTGAGGCAATGTAGCAATTGCTTCTTGTTTACTGACAACGACGTAATTCTTAAACAGACTAATAGTGCATGTGAGAGAGGTAGTTACACAATGTCACTGGAAGCAAGGCTCTCACATACAAACACTTATAATACCAAACAGGTTGTCAAAAACACAGACACACTACACTAATCGCACATACTATAAACAAAATTCATGGATCCACATATGATGATGGGTGTTAAATATAAACTTCCTACACCACAAAGACCTCCCAGATGTTGCATTCACAAAGATTATTCTCAGCAACCTGAAAAGCACTCTACCAATACAACATTCACCATGACACATACAGTCATATTTCATGGTGTCTCACCTTTTAAGTCCATAAGGCATACTGCCATACATCCCAACATTTTGGTCAAAGAAGACTCCATTGTGAGACACACAGATATCCCACACACCAGGATGAGAAAGGATAGAATCACAGTCAGTTGTCTACCAGGGGCCAGGATTCCCAAGATCAGGCATGCACTCAGGTCATTGGACCACAACTACTAGTATGACTTAGTTATAGTCCATGTGGGTGTACATGACCTGAGACGTACCTGCCTGGACTATATGATGACAGACTTCATGGAGCTCTTATACTATGTGCCACAGGCTGGTATTAGCATTCAGTAGCATTCTACCCTTTCCAAATATTATACCACAGTATGAACAGAAAACAATTGACTTTAATAACTGGCTTAGAGGTTGATGTCATTTGAAGAGAGTGTAATTTTTTTCAGCGTGGGAAGGATATGGTTGGCAGACCACTCTATCTGCACAAGTTCCTTCTGGGTTTTCAAATTTTTGCTTTAACCTTGTTCAGCCTCATAATGTCTTTTTAAGCACTGTCTACCAGATAAACCTTCCAGCAAAGCAAAACCAACCCAAGAAAATCTGAAGATGTTACTGCTCAAGTCTAAACAAATCTCTACTCCTTCCAAGCTCTTCTCAGCCTGGAGAATGTTGATATCTGTGCAGTTACTGTGACATTGTTTAGTGCTGTGAACAGCAACCAGAGCAGTGCATGACTATAATGCCTTCTACATGTTTAGACCAGCTTTTGCACAGGAAGAAACAAAACTCGGAGGTACATCAATCTTCATCAATGCCACATACAAATCACAAAGTTGCAAGCTATATCCTTGCAAGATACAGATCCACCTCTATGACCCAGGAAACCCATAGCTCTTACATAAATTTACTGAAGATATTCTCCATTCAACCCACCGCCATATTCATAGGTGAATTTAACTACCCCACTATAAAATTGGAACTCAAACAACTACAAACATACAGGCTCAGATATTGCTGGATTTTGTTAACACAAACAAGTCTATAAACTCACTGGGGGCGCAGACATCCTTAACTTGATCCTCACAAAGAGTGGAGAATGCTGCACCGCTCCCCTCAGTCTAATATCCTCACTGGTCAGTTCAGCCCATAAAGCTGTCTCCTTTGAAATAAAAATAAAATGCAACACCCCAGCAAACTCTGGTACTTTCTGGGATTATTCTGACAAACTTCCAATTATAAAGCGACACCCTGGCAAATTATAA
Source organism: Protopterus annectens (assembly GCF_019279795.1). Taxonomy (NCBI): domain Eukaryota; kingdom Metazoa; phylum Chordata; order Ceratodontiformes; family Protopteridae; genus Protopterus; species Protopterus annectens. The sequence continues at coordinate 1,796,065,151 of NC_056739.1, forward strand.
TCCCCCAAAACTATGACAACACTGTTGTCTATGTGGAATTGCTCACAGAAATCTTGTACAATCATGTTAGTAGCTGTATAGAGGCAGCCGTGCCTACCTGGAAAAAGCACAAGACAAATGCAAAAAACATATGCCACCCCGGTGTAACCCCAACATCAATAGACTGTATAACAAAATAAAGAAAATCATGGCAAAAATTAGGACATGTAATGCCCACCAAGCTCAAATCTCCCTCATCAAGCTAAACAGACAATGTAGGAGGCTAATCAAGTCTGCCAAAGCTAAGTTCAAGGTGAAATAACCTCCAATGCCAAGGACAATCACACAGCTTTCTTCAGTTATGTCCGCAACCACAAAGGCAATACTTAGCAATGTGCTGAACTAACAGTAATTGCATCCACATATACTCAGCCAGAACACATAGCAAATCAACTGCCCAAAAAATATAGCTCCAATTTTACCCCTCCTGAAATGCCCTCAACCATAACTTTCCCAACTATATAATTAAGAAACAGGTCCTCAATGCGCTCTTCAAGGCCAAGGGCACTTCATGATTGGGCACTGATAATATCCCAGAATGACTTCTTAATAGCAAGAAACAAAACCTATCAGGACCACTACACTCACTGTTTAAACACAGCCTCCAGAAAGGCTTCATGGCAAGTAAATGGATGACTGCAAGTGTCATCCCTCTGCACAAAGGCAGGCCATCTACAGACCTGGGTAATTCATAAGTCTAACTACTTTCATATGCAAGGCCATGGAAAGAATTATCATGAAAATGATAAACAATGACATAGAAAACCTTCAGTTACCAGACACAACCCAGTTTGGTTTCATCAAGGACATATCATGCCTACTCAACCTGGTGGATTCTTCAAAAATGTCACCACAGCAATGGACAAGGAAAAAAAAGGGCACACTGCCTACGCATTCAATACAATATCCCACATGAGCATTGTGAAAAAAACATGAAATATTACATAAACCCCTAAGTCAACCACTGGCTAGAGGAGTCTACCCCCACAAAGAGGCCAGTCACCAGTGGAGCCCGTCAGGCCTTGTTGCTGGGCCTGCTGCTTTTTGGCATCCATTTCTCTGAGATCAAGACCAGTATCAATGGCCTCTGACTGACCCTGACTAGATTCGCAGATGTTTACAGACTGGGTGCAGTCACAGGATCTCCAGTGACACAAATGCCCTCCAAGAAGGCTGGACATAGGCAAGTAACTGGTGCCAGATCCATGGTATAAAACGCAATGTCAAGAAATGTATAACAGTATCCTGTACAAAGATACCTACCCCCTGGAAAATATCTACATACCCCTAACAGTAGATCCAGTGGTTAGGAAACTGTTAACACATGTAGAATATAAGCTGGCCTTTGGCCATCGTGTGTCTACTGTGGTAAAGAAATCATTCCATGCTGCAAAACTTATAAGCAAGGGTATGGCATTTAGCTCCAACTATGTCATTGTACTGCTGTACTCAGTCCTCATCAGAACAATCACTGATTACAATGTTCCCTATGTATGTACTTGACCAGGCATATACGACATCTGGAGTATCCATAGAGGTTCCTCACAAAAAGAATATAGGGAGTAAACATGTTCTATGTGGACCACCTCAATGCCCTTTCTCAGTACTCAGCATCCTACAGGTTGCCAAGAGGTGATCATTGCCTGGACTACAAAGCACCTCCTGATCCCAGCCTGATGGACCTGTTGCACATAAAACAAATAACATCAGAATTACCCAATCTAGGGACCTAACCTGTAACATAAATAGGACATGCTGGAGGGACAGTTATCTGTCTCAAAGACTACCCTTTCTCTGAAACAGACTTCCCATTCATGTCAAACAGAGCTCTTCCCAAACCCAATTCAAACGGAGCTTAGACCAGTAGATGGGCAAATCAGAAATGTTCCCCTAGCCTGGCATCTAAGTCTTTAATAGATTGAGGCAGCCTGTAAATGCTTGACTACCCATGCCCAAGTCTACACATACCCTATAAAACAATTATAGGGTATCAAAAAAGGACCCCCAGGGTCGTCAGCCTAGTAAGCACCTATGAACCTAGGTGTGGTTGACCAAGTTTGCTGATGAGTACATGCTGGGCACTATCATCCACTTATTCTAAGCAGCTCCACCAAAGGATGGAATATGTACATAACTAATGTACTGAAAACGGTCTCAAATTAAATGCAATAAAGTGCAGCGTAGAAGCATTTGGTAAAAAAGCTGCTCTCACCTCATGTTTTAAATGGTTCTCTTCTTCAGACAGACATGATTATAAAAGACTAGGTTACTGATGTAGCCAATCGTGTTTCCACCATCATCAGGAAATCCTCCTACCTGTTCCAGTTAATTTCCAAGGGAATGTCTTCCAAATCCAAAATAATTTTTGGCTAAAATCATGGAGAAGTGCATCCATAAACAACTCCTGAGCCATCTCATTCAGCACAATCTTCAGGCTGACTCGTAACATGGTTTCAGACCGTTCCACAGTACAACTACGGCCCTCATCTCCTTCTCCAATATTATTAATCAAAATGGAAACAACAATAAGCTTTCTTCTGCCCTCTTTCTTGATCTCTACAAAGCCCTCGAGATGGTCACCCACCAACTACTCATACACACACTTAAAACTATTCCCCTAGATGTCCAGGTTATCCAATGGTTCAAATCTTATCTGAGTGGTTGGTAGACAACAGGCTGTACTATGGCAGAACAAATAATTTTCCCTTCTACCTATCACCCTTGGGGTCCCTCAGGGCTCTACATTTGGACCCCTATTGTTTTCTATCTTTATTAATGACCTGTACACAGTCATCCCAACAGCCACCTGCATTCAATATGCGGATGACTCCACTTTGATTTGCTCTGCCACCACCCCTTTAAATCTGCAGACTCTATTCCAAAATGTTTTAATACTGCAAAAAATTGGCTCTGTAATCAATGCCTCCTATTAAATCCTAACAAAACGAAGCTACTGCTTTTTTTCCCCACTCGTAAAGCCTCTGCTCCAACCTCTCCTATAAAATCTAACAATGGCACTGTCATTGTCCCGATCCCCGTGCCAAACACTTTGGTGTAACACTAGATAATAACCTCAAGTTTAATATGCGTATTAATCAAACTATTAAAAAAGTTAATAAAAAACTTGGCTCACTATACAAGACCAAACCTTTCCTCGCTCCAGTAGCTAGGACAGTAATTGCCCGTACACATCTACTTTCCACCCTCCTTTATGCATCCCCTCTCTTCACGAACTTGAGTAAGTCTCACCTTAATAAACTCTCTAGCTGCTTTAATCGTACTGCTAGATTTGCCACTGGAGGAGCATACAGAACACACCACTGTTAGAATCTAAAGAATCTAGGGTGGCTGGAATTGCCTATCCAACTTCAGTACAATCAGGTAATAGTAACATGTAAAATTCTCTACCAACCTGAAAACACACCCGTACTTACAAAAATTATCACCCCTTACAGCAACCTTAAGACACTTCGCTCATCCAACAAATTACTAGCGCAAACCATCAAAAGCAACAACTCATCTGGAGACTCTCTATATGGCAACTCTTTTGGCAAAATATGGAACTCACTTCCTGCTGAGCTTACTTCAGAACCTGTTCTAACCCAATTCAAAAAAAAAAATCTAAAACAGTACTTTAAAAGGCAATGGCTATGTCCTTGCTCTAATCCTGACTGACTCTGGCAATATAAACATGTGCTAAAGAGGTCTTTTGGCCACCCCTACATTGCTTCCTAATTGTTACTCTATAACAAATCCGATTTATATATGACAGAATGAATGACTTTTATCCTAATTATTGTATCTGTAACAGTGCTTTAACTTGTTTAATGTAACAGTTTTTCTGCATGTATGTATGGAGTTTTCTCCCCAGGCCTCCGCTGAAAATGGACAAGTATCCAGTCGGGCTATCCCGGTCAACAAATGTAAAATAAATAAATATTTCCACTGTACTCTTCCCTTGTCACACCCATCACTAAATACAATGTCTCTTTTGCTATGTATAAGCTGAAGCACATTGGTCAGCTAGAAAGGCCTCAAAGATACCTTACCAAGAAAATAAAAGGTCTCAAACGTTTCACCGATCCTGACAGATTAACTGTTATTATACACAGCAGCCTACAGATTGCTGCAAAGTGGCCTGTACTTCACTTTTTGAGCCACAAAAGACCCAGTCCTATTTGACCTCCTATTTCTTTGCAAAACCAGTAGCTTTGCAAACACCTGCAATAAGGACCTAAATCTACACCAACAAATAAACAAGATGCACTGGAGAGTGGGGTTCTTGACTCCATATATTCCTGGCCTATGGACTAGGTTTCCACTACAGTTCTGACAAAATATTATTTTGGCTGCCTTTAAGGTTAGTCTTGATGAGTGGATTGGAAGAGACAAATGTACAGCAGGATTGTCATGTAAAGCCTCAAATTGGGAGATAAGCACCACTGATTATTTGAAAAGAGGGACATGAACTTTTAAATGTGTCTATTTAAAGGTGCACATGGCCAGACATCTTATGGTTGTTGTGATCACTTGCCTAATATTATTCCAGCATTTTGATGTTCTTAAGATCTTGAGATAGCCATATTCTCAAAGGGCCATCATGGTACATAAGGCTACTCCACACAGCATCACAGGAGTACGCCCACCTCAGCTGTCCTTGTGCCAGACTAACCACCACATTTCAAGTAGGCCTCAAGTTAGAGGGAGGGACACATTTGCTGTTGCAGTGCAATAAAACAATGAAACTAGGTCATATGTGGTGCAAACTGAAGATGGTGCCATAGTTAGCTGCATTCAGAAGCATATTCAAGCAGTTCCAGATGAGAATTAAACTCGACATTTAATTTTAAATTTAAACTAAGAATAACCAGGTCCTCACCTAGTCAGAGTGCTTCTGGTTCCTTGAAAGCATTAGCATACCACAGAATATGAGGCAATGGAGGAAGTAACGCACATTGTGTAATGACAGCCTTTGTACTCTCAATCCTAGTGGGATTTTAACTTTTCCTGTCCCATTATTTGTAGTGACTAAACAAAATGCTGTCCATTATAATTGCTTTTCTATCTGATTTACTTCCACTTGTTGCACGTCCATTTGTATGACTTGCAGGAGATGACAAATCAGAACTCCTTTAAGGTAACAAGATTTTAACAAAATCATATAAGCATATTTTGTTGATGGTCTACCTAATTTGTGGCAATTTTGTGAATAATAACCTCTACACTATAAGCAAACATTCAATATGCAAACATTCAGAACACCTAAACAGTCAACAGCATTCCAAAATATAGAATATGTGCACCGGTACTGCACTAACTGAATTTTGTAATTTCAGAGAAAGGATTATCTCTCTCCTTGCAGGGAGGAGGAAGATGTCATAAAAATATGTATGACAGCATTCCCACTTTAAGAAGTAGCGTCTGGCATAGCTGCTAGTTTGCCACTTGATAGTGTGTTCATGATGAGTGATAAAGTTGTTACAGTTGTTCTTGCTATGCTACCATTTTGTACAGCAATGAACCTGCTACTTTATTACAAATTCTGATGTATCCTAATAGTATTAACAAAGCCTGTGAAATGACTGAGAAAGCAGAGGTGTGCACTGTGACAAGCTCTAAAATGGACTGTGGAAGGAGTTGAGAAGAAGCACTTTTATTTAAGTTAATCAGGACAGGGCAATAATCTGCGAGATCTGCCAGGTAAAGCCTTTATCCGACTAGTATAGATTTCTTTGTTTATAGCTTCATATTTGTCTTTTGCTCTTATAATACTGAAGTTTTAAGTTTTATGATTTACTCTTAGTTTTTTTCCATACAGTTTTAAGGAATGTTCTTGTTTAGGGCTAATGAGCAATCACTTGTGACTCTGAATCATGGGAAGAGCTTATTTACTTAAGTTAAACAAAAACAGGACAAGGTTGAATCTGTAAACTAAGGTTGTTGTCGGCCATTTTAGATTTGTCAATGTATATTTTGTGTATTTACATTGTTCCTTGCCTTTTGCCCCTTTTGCTGTTTCTCACACATAATTAAGATGCTGCTTACTACTTTTTGGTTCAACTACATTTTGGCTGTGGTGGATATAACAGTTAAGTCCAGATACAGAGTTACATTTTTTGCTGTTTGATACAGTTTCAGAATAAGGTTCTCCTATATACTACCAGTGTTTTTTTTATTTTTTTATTTTTTTTTACTTTCATGTACTGCAAATCCTCCTCTGGGCAGGCCAGATTAAAAGGGGGCTTACACAAGTTCAGCTGTCACCAGCGGTCACCAATAATCTATCGTGTTCAGTCTCAATGTGGAATTAAGTTTTCTTTCCCCCACTCTTATATCCCCTTGTACAGGTAACAAGCAATTATAATATTTGTTCAAAATAAGTGTATGTTCCGTTCTTCCACTGTCATATTTAACTCTGAACATCCTGTACCAGCACTACGGTTCCTCTCTACTAATTACGCTCGCAACTAAAACCTTACCTTCTGCTCTTCTCTCACAAGAAAATAATTCCCAAACTCTACAAAGACCCAGGTTTAGTCTTTCCACTTGTGAGAAAAGTCTGTTGAAGATAGTACCTGTTAAGCAGATTAATCTCCCCTCACAGATCAGTGGTATCACCATATACAAGGAATTCTGCAACAATTTTGAAGTCATCACAGTGACTGCCACAAATGTGCCAGCTTCTTGCATAATGACTAAATAAATAGATTCTACTTATTATATAAAGTGTTAACAGTCAACTCAGCTCCAGTAGAACCTTCACTGCCTGAAGAAAAGAATGCAAATGTCTGTACATGTAAGTATGGAAGTGAATGCATATATTTGTATATGTAAGCATGGAAATGAACGCACAGATCTGTATATGCATGTTTAGAAATGAATACATACATCTGTATATGTAACTATGGAAATGAATGCATACATCTGTATATGTAACTATGGAAATTACTGCATACATCTGTATATGTAACTATGGAAATTACTGCATACATCTGTATATGTAACTATGGAAATGAATGCATACATCTCTATATGTAAGTATGGAAATGAATGCATACATCTCTATATGTAAGTATGGAAATGAATGCATACATCTCTATATGTAAGTATGGAAATGAATGCATACATCTCTATATGTAACTATGGAAATGAATGCATACATCTGTATATGTAACTATGGAAATGAATGCATACATCTCTATATGTAACTATGGAAATGAATACATACATCTGTATATGTAACTATGGAAATGAATGCATACATCTCTATATGTAACTATGGAAATGAATACATACATCTGTATATGTAACTATGGAAATGAATGCATACATCTCTATATGTAACTATGGAAATGAATGCATACATCTGTATATGTAACTATGGAAATTACTGCATACATCTGTATATGTAACTATGGAAATGAATGCATACATCTCTATATGTAACTATGGAAATGAATGCATACATCTCTATATGTAACTATGGAAATGAATGCATACATCTCTATATGTAACTATGGAAATGAATGCATACATCTCTATATGTAACTATGGAAATGAATGCATACATCTGTATATGTAACTATGGAAATGAATGCATACATCTCTATATGTAACTATGGAAATGAATGCATACATCTGTATATGTAACTATGGAAATGAATGCATACATCTGTATATGTAACTATGGAAATGAATGCATACATCTCTATATGTAACTATGGAAATGAATGCATACATCTCTATATGTAACTATGGAAATGAATGCATACATCTCTATATGTAACTATGGAAATGAATGCATACATCTCTATATGTAACTATGGAAATGAATGCATACATCTGTATATGTAACTATGGAAATGAATGCATACATCTCTATATGTAACTATGGAAATGAATGCATACATCTCTATATGTAACTATGGAAATGAATGCATACATCTCTATATGTAACTATGGAAATGAATGCATACATCTCTATATGTAACTATGGAAATGAATGCATACATCTCTATATGTAACTATGGAAATGAATGCATACATCTGTATATGTAACTATGGAAATGAATGCATACATCTCTATATGTAACTATGGAAATGAATGCATACATCTGTATATGTAAGTATGCTTAAGAAGATAAGTAATAATCTGACTGTATTCCATACTGTATGACAGATTTGTTTTTGTCCTGGTTCACATTTAGCCAACAACACAGCATTTTGTCAGTTATGAATGATGATACCTGTAGCACAACTGTTTCTTTCATCTCTGTTT